>NC_134404.1:191168451-191470237 GCF_038048845.1 Mixophyes fleayi | reverse complement strand
ACTCTCCAATTCCAGACATTACATTTGGAGGTACTTAACATTGAGACCATCTAATATGGATCGATAGCCAGAAGTTTATTAGTCACAGAGATCCATGTGATCTATGGCAATTTCCATTTAAATATTAATTCCACTGATTCATCTTAACATAAACCGCAAGTGCATGCATTGCATGTCTCAAAATCAAGATATCAGAATTGCAACTATTATTCGAGTAACATAAACTTATATTTATATGTTTTTATATAGTACTCAATAAGAGGGGGTGAGTTATCGGAACATGATACACGATTACTGTTATGGAAAACATTTAAATACATGTGAAAAGTTATGCTGATAGTTTAGAGCTTACGGTATCACATATGGGAACTAATTATCTGATTAGACTAGCATTTAAAGAAGACACTTCATGCAATCAGTAACTCCCTTGGAAAAGTCCAGGTACCGTACAAAACACATTGGATAATTATTCATTTAATTTAAGTAAGAGATTTTGAACATATGAAGAGAACTTTTGTTGAACTTTTTAAGAGACGTATACAATAAATTATTATTGGACCAGCCATACAATCAGGAGATACAATTGTATTACTACAAAGTGGCATTAACTCAGCTACCCACATAAGTTATGAGAACTGTATGACATCAAGGGGCAAAATTCCGACACACCCTATTTAGAAATGCTGTTTAAAGAATTTCTTAATGTGAGTGAAACATTGAAGTTGACAATAAAGAGAACTTTTTTTTACAGACTTCACTATGTTCTCTCTCTGATTTTCCTCTAACTGCGGGCGAGGAGACTGTGATACACAGACTACACTCAGCCGACAGAAGCTTTGAAAATAATCAAAGGGCACCACGAGATAACATCCACCACTGACTACAAACAGCCATGGCCAAAAGCTTTGAGAATGACACAAATATTGTTTTTCACAAAGTCTGTTGCCTCAGTTTTTATGATGACTTGTACATATACTCCAGCATGTCATAAAGAGTGATCAGATGAATTGCAATTAATTTCAAAGTCCCTCTTTGCCATGACAATGACCTTTGCCCCAAAAACAACATTCCAATGCATTTAGGCCCTGCCAAACAAGGACCAGCTGACATCAGGTTAGTGATTCTCCTGTTAATATAGGTGAGAGTGTTGACGAGGAGTAGGCTGGAAATCATTCTGTTATGCTGATTGAGTTAGAATAAGAGACTGGAAGCTTTAAAAGGAGGGTGGTTCTATAAATCATTGTTCTTCCTCTGTTAACCATGGTTACCTGCAAGGAAACATGTGCAGTCATCATTGCTTTGCACAAAAAAAGTTTCACAGGCAAGGATATTTCTGCTAGTAAGATTGCACCTAAATCAGCCATTTATTGGATCATCAAGAACTTCAAGGAGAGAGGTTCAATAGTTGTGAAGAAGGTTTCAGGGCGCTCAAGAATGACCAGCAAGCACCAGGACCATCTCCTAAAGTTGATTCAGCTGTGGGATCGGGGCACCACCAAATGCAGAGCTTGCTCAGGAATGGCAGCAGTCAGGTGTGAGTGCATCTGCACGCATACTGAGGTGAAGACTTTTGAAGGATGGCTTGGTGTCAAGAAGGCCAGCAAAGAAGCCATTTCTCTCCAGAAAAAAATATCAGGGACAGACTGATAT
This sequence comes from Mixophyes fleayi, assembly GCF_038048845.1. NCBI lineage: Eukaryota > Metazoa > Chordata > Amphibia > Anura > Limnodynastidae > Mixophyes > Mixophyes fleayi. The sequence continues at coordinate 191,468,587 of NC_134404.1, read as the reverse complement.
TTTGCAAAAGGTACAGGGATTGAACTGCTAAGGTCTGGGGTAAAGTCATTTTCTCTGATGAATCCCCTTTCAGATTGTTTGGGGCATCTGGAAAAATGCGTGTCCAGAGAAGGAAAGGTGAGCACTATATTAATCCTGTGTAATACCAACAGTAAAGCATCCTGAGACCATTCATGTGGGGGGGTTGCTTCTCAGCCATGGGAGTGGGCTCACTCACAATATAGCCTAAGAACACAGCCATGAATAAATAATGGTACCAAAACATCCTCCAGGAGCAACTTCTCCCAACCATCCAAGAACAGTTTGGTGACAAACAATGCCTTTTCCAGCATGATGGAGCACCTTGCCATAAGGCGATAGTAATAAGTGTCTTGGGGATCAAAACATTAAAATTTTGGGTCCATGGCCTGGAAACTCCCCAGACCTTAATCCCATTGTGAACATGTGGTCAATCCTCATGAGGCGGGTGGACAAACAAAAACCCACAAATTCTGACAAACTCCAAGCATTGATTATGCAAGAATAACTGGCCATCAGTCAGTATGTGGCCCAGAAGTTGAATGACAGCATGCCAGGGTGAATTGCAGAGGTCTTCATAAAGAAGGGTCAACACTGGAAATAATGACTCTTTTCATAAACTTAATGTAATTGTCAATAAAAGCCTTTGACAGTTATGAAATGCTTGTAATTTTAATTTAGTATACCATAGCAACATCTGACAAAAAGGTCTAAAAACACTGAAGCAACAAACATTGTGAAAACCAATACTTGTGTCATTCTCAAATCTTTTGGTCAAGACTGTACAGTTATATATGAATGGTTATGAAAGCTTTGTCAAACTTTATATCATTGAGAATAAGTAAATATCTGAAACTGCATCATATGTACAATAAAACAGCTTCATAATTTAAGCTTGAATTCACAGCTAGGCTAGCTGAGCTAGCATTGTAGTACTTTAAGCTATATATTGTATAAAAGTTAAAGTTTTGCCAGCATTATCTAGTTTACAGAAATGTGAGAAGTTGATGCAATGACCTCATCTCTAGGAAAGAAATCAAAAAGATCATTTAGATTTATCTGAGAGCATTCTACAATAGTGCTTAAAGCCATGAACACTTTCATGCAAGTTTATTCTTAGTATTAAAGTCATTAGACCTACAAAGTGAAGACCTGCATGTATAAAAGCAATACAATATGACTAAGCTGATTAAAGTGTCAAAACACTCTGCATTCTTTTTTTTCATATTGAGTCTGAAAAGCTTGTACTGTTTCCAGTGACATCCATTTTCCATTCTCGTGCAAATTTTTTGCTAACTTTTATTTCTTTCCCCTCCCTCCTAACTGTTGTTATGCATTCAACTACAGCAGATAGTAGTGTATGAATTATCAAATGAGTGACTTCTTTCTTCTCTTAACAAGTTGCTATTTTATTTTGTCACAACAACACTGTAACATAAACATCAAATGTTCAGTGGCTTCCTAGCACTAACTTAACTCCCCAGCCCTATCTATCATCCAGCTGCTATTCAGCATCAGAAGCCCCGCCCACCAGATCCCACAATCCTTTTATTCTCAACAAACACACCTCAGCAATCGCACCCATGTTGTGCTCCTGTAAGTAAAACCCTTCCTTAAGGTAACAGTAGGATTCTTAACCCTATAGCATGAAATAGAAGCACCTTCACATAGTGGATCAAAGCATAACATAAAAAGTTAAAATATATAATGTGACGAAGCAGCGTACCAAAAAACAGAAAATATGAGGCTTATCTGATGCATAGATGGAATGCAGGAAATGATTGAAGAACCTTTCTTCTCAATTTGCCATACAGAAATAACAAGTCTCAAGGGAGGCAAAAGTAATCTTGCTTTGGGACATATAGCAATAAACAGCTGTCAATATAAATATATTTAATAATTAAAATATAGTAATTAAAACATCAAATGCTTATATATTAAGAAACAACAATGAAGCTTATCTATGTTGCTCCAAGATATTCCGGTGGGAAAGAGCATACTCCTGGCAAAGAAGAAAGTCTCAATATGCCAATGCAGGCTCTGCAGAGTAATCCTCCACGCATTTCATCTTTCCGAATTTATCAAGAGGTTAGCAATGACATAAATGCAGCTTACAAGAAAACAAAGTTTAAATAGTCCCATAATCCGATAATCGGGCCAATTTGTGGCCTGTGAGTAAGTAAGAGCTTCTAATGTAGCCTTCTAACTTCTGCCCTTACAGGCCCGTCACTTCCGCCAACATTCGGCTGTGTTTGGTGACATCATATCCAGTTTTCAGGGAGCAAAATGAAAAGGAAATCCATACATAGAAATCAGTATATACTAACACAACATATGTAGTATCTATGCAAGTAATCACTACTGTACCCTATGAAGCTATTTCATAACCTATCATTAGCTCATAAGATACCAGTAACTATCGGAAACACCATTTTGTTGGTGGTTCAAGAAAGACCACTTACAGGACAAAAAAATTATTTCCATTTTGTCAGTGATTCTTAGACATAAAGATAAATATAGATGAACACAATAACAGTATCAGACATAATATAATTATATTCTTACATGTAAAATGTATATAACATACACTATATAAACAAAAGTATTTGGCCATACCTGTTAATTATTGATTTGAGGTGTTTTAACCAGAACTGTTGCCAGAGGTATATAAAATCAAGCACCTAGCCATGTACTCTCCATCGGCAAACATTTGTGATACAAAATGGATCGTTCTGACAGGGCCGTCAAGAGAGGGTGGGGTGGGTACTAATTACCCGGGACCGGACATGCCAGGAGGCCCGGCATGGGCCCTCACTGCCCAAATTTTTTTTATTTTTTTATTATCTGTATTTTTTAAACCTAATTTTTTATTTTTGCAGGGGAAGCGCTCCGCCCCTTCGTTGGTGGGGGGGAGCGGGTAGTTAAAACATTAAAAGATTTGCTCACGTGATCGCGGTGTCGGCATCCCTCCTCCTTCCTCTCTGCTCTGTTCACATTGAATGTCGGTCGTGACGCCATCAAGTCATGCCCGACATTCAGTGAGGAATGGCACAGAGAGTACCCACACAAAAGCAAGAAGAGAGAAGACAGAAGAAAAGAAAAGAGATGAAAGAAGCTAATACAAAGATAAGTAAAAGAATGGAGGCAAAGGGAGGAAAGCAGAAAAGCACAGTGTGAGGAAAAAGGGGGGAGAAAGGCACAGTATGATGAAAAAGGCACAGTAAGGCACACAGTGCCTGATTCATTAAGGATCTTAAATGAAGAGGTATCTTATTTCAGTCTCCTGGACAAAACCATGTTACAATGCAAGGGGTGCAAACTAGTTTTCTGTTTTGCACATAAGTTAAATACTGACTGTTTTTTCATGTAGCACACAAATACCTGATAGCTTATTTGTACACTGAAATTTAAAGTTGATATTTGTGTGCTACATGAACAAACAGCCAGTATTTAACTTATGTGCAAAACAGAAAACTAGTTTTCACCCCTTGCATTGTAACATGGTTTTGTCCAGGAGACCGAAATAAGATACCTCTTCATTTAAGATCCTTAATGAATCAGGCCCACTGTGAGGAAAAAGGGGGGGCAGATGGCACAGTGATGAAGGAGAAGGGGATCAGGATGGCACAGTGATGAAAGAGATAGGGGGCAGCATGGCACAGTGCTGAAGGAGAGGGGGGGCAGAATAGCACAGTGATGAAGGAGGGAGCAGTATATCAAAAGGAACAAGTATATATGTACATCTTGCGTTCACTCTTTAGCACACAAGGGAATCAATAAAATCTAAAGCCACTTGATATTGTGGAATTCTTCCTCTGTATAAAACTGACTTTAAATCTGAAATTTAAGGTCATAACACAAAGCACATGATAGTGTTACATGTCACTATGATCTTATATAGAGCCACCAAGGCCATAGAGTCCCAAATAACATCTGTTTCCACCGTAGGTTACTTATAGGAAACACCTATTAATCTTGTGCTCTTCAAACATGATGTCCCCAAAGGACCTGTGCTTACAATGTCTCCGGCAATCATTAGCCTTCCATCAAAAACCTCTTATCACTTCCTGCTGTTCCAGCTGGAAACTCAACCGACCATGAAATCAGAGAGGAAGAGGGATCTAGTATATTACCTTTTATTGTGCATCAATCACATATAAGAAAGCTCCACAAGTAAAATCTTAAAACCATAAAAACATCCAGCGATAGTAATAATGTATGGACTCGTACCAGACTTCTATAAATGAATGGTGTTCAAACAATAATGGTTGAATTCTCAGGAAATTGGGCCAATATCCAGCTGCCAACGTGTTTCAACTCTGTTGCACGAGTCTTTGTCAAGGCTAAATGCAAGTCCGAACTTGCCAGCATCTTATAATTATTCCCCTCATAAGAGCGAGGCTTGGCTCCGATCAAGCACTTTCATTTATGTAAATCCCAGAAGTTTCAATAAAGTTATTTTGTCCCATACATTAATACACCTAATCAGATCTTAATATCCATAGTAAACATATCACCTCCCCTTTTGTGGATTCCGGTGATTTTTAAGAAGTTCTTTCGTACCATTAGTTAACGCACCTAATTAGGTCTTGATATCCATCATGAACATATCACCTGACCTACCTGATGGAGAGGGGGCAGCGTGGCACAGTTATGAAGGAGAGGGTGGGCAGAATGGCACAGTGATGAAGAAGAGGGGGGCAGGATAGCGCAGGGATGAAGGAGAGGGGGGCAGCATGGCACAATGTGATGAAGGGGGGAAGCAGCATGGCACAGTGATGAAGAAGAGGGGGGCAGGATGGCACAAAGATTAATGGAATGGGTTTCCAGGGCCGAGCAGCTGCATGCAAGCCTCATATCACCAAGACCAATGCCAAGCGTTGGATGGAGTGGTGTAAAACACATCAATACTGGACTGTGGAGCAGTGGAAACATGTTCTGTGGAGTGACGAATCACACTTCTCTATTTAGCAGTCAGATGGTAGCACCTAGGTTTGGTGGATTCTGGGAGAACCTTACCTGTCTGACAACATTAGTGTGAAGTTTGGTGGATAATGGTATGGGGCTGTTTTTCAGCATTAGAGCTAGGCCTCTTATGCCCATCGAAGGGCAAACTTAATGCTTCAGTATACCAAGTCATTTTGGACAATGCTATGCTTCCAACTTTGTGGCAACAGTTTAGGGAAGGCCCTTTTCAATTTCAACATGACTGTGCCCCAGTGCACAAAGCAAAGACAACAAAGACATGGTTTGATGAGTTTGTTGTGGATGAACTTGAATGGCCCACACAGAGCCCTGACGTCAACCCCAACGAAAACCTTTGGGATGAACTGGAATGTAGATTGCGAGCCAGGCCTTCTTATCTAACATCAGTGCCTGACTTCATAATTGCTCTACAGAATGAATGGGCATACATTTCAACAGAAACACTTGAACATCTTGTGGAAAGCCTTCCATGAAGAGTGGAAGCTGTTATTGCTGCAAAAAGGGGCCCATCTCCATACTAAAGTATATGTATTTAAATACTATGTCATTACGGTACCTGTTGATGTAATGGTCAAGTCTCCAAATAATGGAATGTGTTACAGAGGTGAAACGGTACCAGATATTTTACAAAGTAGAGGCATAAGGCATGCCAACAAAGCGCCTTTGCCATGTGACATGGGAACAGCACTATGAGGCATTACCAAACTCGATCTTACAGGACTTCTATCAACACATTAACATTGACTGATATGACATAACTACAAAGCAGTTCTTCTTAGCTGTAGTAAATTCAATGTATTTATATTTCATAGCAAGTATCATGATTATGGCATAGCCCGGAGTTGCTCAAATTACCTTTACATATATAACAGCTTACTCTCACAGATATGAATAGTTTTTAACATGTGAAATTCAAAGGCCTGAGGATGGTTTATATTGGGAGAAGTCAGGTGAAATCTAAAGTAGCTGGGTCATGTCATATAGTTGGGTTGTGTAAATCTTCTAATGGTCTATGAGCCAGTTCAAGAATTACAGTTAAATAAGCATGTCACTAAGTTTTATACCCTCTAGATATGCCTTCTGGAGATCAATGGCTATGACTCTCTCCCAGGTCATTATATATTTATACAGGGACAAATATGTATCAAATGAAATAATTTTGAATCTATATCTGAGAAGACATCTGACATATTCATAATCAGGAAAATGAAGTCCTTTAAATTTGTAAAGCTCAAATGCTAGTCTCATCAAAAACCCATAGAAAGAAAATATTGTCAGAAATAAGATACCTAATATTACTATGTTTCATATTAAGAATGTGAGGAAAGTTATGACTTGTCATATTATATTTTTATCATTTTTCAGAATAGAAATATTGATTTTATAAGAATTCCTAACAGTGGTTTAGGAAACAGGGTCATAAAAGCTGCTTTGAAACCAATTAGATGATACACACCTCTTTAAATGAAGTCAGAAGGAAGGTCAGTGAAGGTGGGAATAGTGAGTGTGAGATAGCATTTTGAAGGATTCCTAAACATTTTTAGACAGACAAGGTCATTTTGTTTTGATTAACCCTTTTACACCCACAAAGCCATGCAGGCTCAGCTGAGTTCTGTACAGTCATGGCCAAAAGTTTTGAGAATTAAACAAATATACATTTTTACAAAGTCTGTTGCCTCAGTTTTTTTATGGCAATTTGCATATACTCAAGAATGTCATGAAGATTGATCAGAAGAATTGCAATTAATTTCAAAGTTCCTCTTTGCCACGACAATGAACTTTATCCAAAAAACAACATTTCCACTGCATTTAGGCCCTGCCACGAAAGGACCAGCTGACTTCAGGTCAGTGATTCTCTCGTTAACACAGGTGAGAGTCATGCTGTTTGAGTTAGAATGACAGACTGGAAGCTTTAAACGAAGTATGGTGCTTGAAATTATTGTTCTTCCTCTGTTAACCATGGTTATCTGCAAGGAAACACGTGCAGTCATCATTGCTTTGCACAAAAAGGGCTTCACAGGCAAGGATATTGCTACTAGTAAGATTATACCTAAATCAATCACTTATCGGATCATCAAGAACTTCAAGGAGGGAGGTTCAATAGTTGTGAAGAAGGCTTCAGGGCACCCAAGAACGACCAGCAAGTGTCAGGACCGTCTCCTATAGTTGATTCATCTGCAGAACCGGATACAACCAGTGCAGAGCTTGCTCAGGAATGGCAGCAGGTAGGTGTGAATGCATCTGCATGGCAAAGAACTTTGGAGGATGGCCTGGTGTCAAGAAGGCCAGCAAAGAAGCCATTTCTCTCCAGGAAAAACATCAGGGACAGACTGATATTCTGCAAAAAGGACAAGGATTGAACTGCTGAGGACTGGGGTAAAGTAATTTTCTCTGATGAATCCACTTTCAGATTGTTTGGGGCATCTGGAAAAAAGCAAATCCCGAGAAGGAAAGGTGAGCGCTACCATCAGTCCTGTGTCATTCTAACAGTAAAGCATCCTGAGACCATTCATGTGTGGGGTTGCTTCTCAGCCAAGGCGCTCACAATATAGCCTAAGAACACAGCCATGAATAAATAATGGTACCAAAACATCCTCCAAAAGCAACTTCTCCCAACCATTCAAGAATAGTTTGGTGACAAACAATGCCTTTTCCAGCATGATGGAGCCCCTTGCCATAAGACAAAAGTGATAACTAAGTGGCTCTGTGATCAAAACATTGAAATTTTGGGTCCATGAACTGGAAACTCCCCAGACCTTAATCCCATTGAGAACTTGTAGTCAATCCTCAAGAGGACAAACACAAACCCACAAATTCTGACAACCTCCAAGCATTGATTAGGCAAGAATAACTGGCCATCAGTCAGTATGTGGCCCAGAAGTTGATTGACAGCATGCCAGGGCGAATTGCAGAGGTCTTCAAAAAGAAGAGTCAGCACTGGAAATATTGACTCTTTGCATAAACTTAATGTAATTGTCAATAAAAGCCTTTAACACTTATGAAATGTTTGTAATTTTACTTCAGTATACCATAGCAACATCTGACAAAAAGGTCTAAAAACATTGATGCAGCAAACTTTGTGAAAACCAATACTTGTGTCATTCTCAAAACTTTTGGCAATGACTGTATATGGGAGCAAGGAAACAGTTTATTGCCGCTTCATATGAGTACAATTTATCAATTTCTCAATGTGGCCCTTAGACGAAAAAAAGTCTTAAGTTTTCAGCCCTAAAGATTATTCAGTTTCAGCATTAATGTATTAAATCACTTCTTGTAACAATCAAATATTCATTTTAATATAAGTGAAAATTTTCTTTTTAAAACTTCATTTTCCCAGAAAGAAAATGTTACGTAACAAGATTTTCTGCATGATCTTATGTTGTTCTGAAGTGGACTCTTGTGTTGATAAAAATAAGGCTTTACAATTATTTAATTCCTTTCAAAGTGAAATAAACGCCAATCATGAACACATTTTACATTAGTCATTTACCACATGCCCATTGCTGGGTCTGTATAAACTGCATTGTTTAAGAGCAAGCAATGTAACTGTCTCTAAACTGCTGAACACATCATGCTTTTTGCCAATTGAGGCTTAACTGCCTTTCATGTTATACCCAATAAGCAAAATGTTCAGTTTAAACAGTTTAGCATCAGTGACCAATGCTTATTATGAAAATCAATCATTCTTGTTTACTGTTAAAAAAGCAAATGATTTGGTTACACAGGTGGAGTAAAGAAGGTAATCAAAATATAAATGTGTCTATTTAAGTTTGATTTTTACTTGTGGGCATACATCTTGGGAAGTCTGATACTGTAAATATAAAGTGCTTTCTCACTCTATTTTTTAATTGGGGTATACAGATGTGTCCTACTTTAACTATCCTCAACCTCCCCTGTTTCATGATACAGAAATTCAAATATTTTCAAGCGCCCAACAGGTTGTAATACATAGCATATGCTCTGGAAAGCGGATGTACCGCTAACAGGAGTTTTATACAGAATCTTGCTATTAATCAAGGACACTTTCAAACCTCCTATGTGTGCCATGCCTTTAAAAATCATGCCCAATAGGAAGGCTGATGGGAACTGTTAGAGATCTGTGTATTAATAATTTAAACAACTAAATAACAAAATCATTTTAAAAGAAGGCTGCATATACATAGTTTCAAATTCTGGATCCTTCGGCTTACTTACGTGGTTCGGTGTGCATGGCTGGCCTCCTCCACTGATCTCCTCCGCTTCAGCTTTTTTTGATGGCGGCCACGATCAGACATTGGCTGATTACTTTAGATTCCCACCTCGAGACTAGTTAAGGTATCTGTTCTTGCAATATGGTACCAGATCGTCGTGTTCAGTTAGCCTGCTAGATGCTATATTGTTTGGCTTCTGTAATCTTGTATTTTCCTTGTGTACAGAACTGGATTAATGCTCTGGGGGGCCTGGGGCATCTAAGACAGTGGTGCCACTGTAATGCAACATGGTTATCGTTTTAGACAAATTTTAGACAAATATACAAGTAACACTGTGTGCACGATTGTTAGGTGCCCGTAGCTCTGTCTTTGCAAGCAGTACAGTATGAAGCAGGGCATATATCCCAACTGTCCTTGCAGTCTGACCAAATCCTGACTAAGTGAGACAGTCACCCAAATACGGAACTGCCCCATCAGTTTCAGGACAGTTGGCAGACTTTTCTGCTCTCTCCTACCTTGTTGTCACTTTCACTACCTGTGGCTGCTGCCAGCCCCGCCATTAGATCAATAGCACCTATGTTTAGTAATTAGGCCTCCTTGCAGTCCCAACATTAAAAAAAATATATTTTCATTTGATAAATAGATCTATTGCCCTCACACCAGTCCTGACATTAAATTAACAGCATATGCATTTAATAAATAGACCTATATCTCCTCATTCAGCCGCAACAGTAAATTAATAGTATTCTCATTTCATAATTAAACCTGTTTCCCTACCTCCAAACAGCCAAAGCAACAAATTAATAGCATTTATGTTTAATAAATACAACCATTTCCCTCAACTATCCCCGGCATATAATAATTCATATTCAAGTAATAATGGTCCTCCTCCCCAAACTCAGCCCCACATTCAATTTATATCCCCAAACACCCCTCCAGCATTAAATGAAAGGTTCCGTCACATCACCTCTAATTAATAGGACATACTATTAAATTAAACATCCCCACCATCACCCCACAAATAAATTAATAGCACCCACCATTAAATAATTAGCTCCGACCCACACTCAACCATTAAACTAATAGCCTACCTCCCACCCAAATTATAGTAGAGACTTTCCCCCTGGCAATAAATTGATAGCATTTATGTTTAATAAATATACCTATTTACTGCTGCCTTCACTGCCATTAAATAAGTCATATTCAAATTTAATTAATAGACCTCATTCTCCCCAAACAGCCCCACATTCAATAAATAGCCCTTAAACCATCCAATCTTAATTAATAGGCACCACTATTACATTAAGTAACTGTACCAATAAATTAAATCGCCACACCTTATCTCACAAATAAAATAATACCCTTAAAATAATTAGCCTTCACCTACACTCCACCATTAAATTATTAGCCTCCCACTCACATTATATTAAGACCTTACCCTCCTTTCTGTCACATATTATATTAAGATACCCCCCTCCCTTCCCTCACACATTATATTAACATACCCCCCTGACTTCCCTCACACATTTTATTAACATACACCCTTCCCTTACCTAACATATTACATTAATATACCACCCACACTTCCCTCACACATTATATTAACATACCCCCCTCACTTCCCTCACACATTACATTAACATACCCCCCTCCTTTCCTTCACACTTATCTTGTTCCATCTGTGCTGTGTAGGAGAAGCAGACGCCTTTGTCTGCGTCTCTTGCTGCTCTGTGTACATGAGATGGCACCTTTCATGTGGCGTGCATCCCATGTGACATCTGTCAAGCCACACATTGAGGAAGGGAGATCCACGGGCAAATGAAGGAAGGCGGCCAGTCCCGGAAAAGGGGCCAGCAACCAACCACAACACTGGCACATAGTCCAGGGCACCCCCTGACAGAGGGGGAGCCCAGATATGATGTCCCCCCCTTTCATCCTGCCCTACTTGTGTATCCTGATATCTTGTATCTGATCCTATTAAGCAGATCCTGGTATCCAGTGCTATATGCTTTTCAGCTAATCCTGGTAAATTGGTATCCTTTATCCATTCTATTTAGCAGATCATGGTATCCAGCGCTATATGCTTCTCAGCAAATCTTGGAATCTGGGTGTCCTGTATCCACTACAGGTCAAGTTATCCTTGTATCCTGGCCTTCCTTTTCTGGTCTTCCCTTTTCGCATAACATCTTATTCTCCTCTCAGTCTTGCCTAGTGACCATCCGGAGAACCACAATCTGTGTAGTGAAGCAGCAAAGACCAAACCTCCTTGCGGGGGTCTCAGGTGAAAACCTTTGCCATGTTAGACTCCATGTGTGATGTCATTGTGGGTGGTGTGGTCTGGTAACTGGAATCCCAGGCTGCTGCTCTTGCAGTGTGCGGCCTGTGCTGGATTATTCCAGCTAATTCATATCTAAAGATATGCATGAGTATTAGTGATGAATCATCACTACTTGCATTGTGCTGTTTATCATTTACATGTGGGTGAAAACATCAACACCCACAAGTGGTTGCTGGAAGTGACGAGAGAATGGGTCCTGGGCATTATATGCTGCCATAGCACATACTCTTACTTGCAACTGGATCTCTTCAACATGCTTTGCTGTGCAATTTACGGCAGTACACAGTAAAAGAAGAAGAAATCTGTGACCTGAATAACAGCAGACTATGCATATTTGATGCTAGCTCATCCATTCTTGCCCCTTCCTGTCTCCATTTTTCCCTCTCCATGAGTGCCTCTGCCCCCTGCCCACTTGTGCCTCTGCCCCACTGCCCATTTGTGCCTCTGTCCTTCCCCCTTTATGTGTGTGCAACTCTCTTTTTGTGTGTTTGTCTCTCTATCCCCCATGTGTATTTCTCTGTGCCCCCCCACCACCGCCCCAAGCTTTTTGTGTGTTTCTCTCTCCTTATTATGGGTGACCTTTTTGCCCATCTGACCACTTGTGCCTCACCTCCTTTCCCTTCGATATCTACTTCCTCTTTTCACACATTTCCTTCCTCCTCTTCTAGATGTGGTAGGCTGTGCTGGTGGCTGCTGCTCAGAAGTGATGTGGACAACCAGGGACGAAACCATGTCCAACTCCACATAATTGAACCTGAGGGTGGCAGGTAAGCAGAATTTTTCTTTATTAAATAGTATAGCTTTTTCTCACTCCAGAGGCATACTGCTGGGGATAATACTGCTTTTGCTGGTGATAATGTGGAGGGTCCTTACAGTAACTCCTGCAGATGGTAAGACTGCCTTTGCATGAGGAAGCCTGTTTAACATGAAATAGCTTATCGTCATCTCAGGATGAGAATAACAGCTGAAAATCATTTAAAAATGCTTTATCCTTTGGATGATCTTTAATATTTTAATATATTTTTATTTTATTTTAATATTTTTCATCTGTTTTTTAACTGCCCCCTGCTCCCAAAAGCCATAATCCAACTCTGGTAAACATAGAGGAAAAACTGATATCACACTAACATACATTATTTCTAACTTTCTACACACCAAATATATATACACCCACACCAAAGAAACCTTGAAGGTGTGTACACAAGAAAGGATTAATGAAACACAGAGTTCTGACAGTGGCTTAGTATTCTTCTAAGTGAGGAATTGTTACAAGTATCTTATCTACTATATAAATGCCTAGTGGCGTGTGTGGAAAAAAAAAAACAAGCTGCAGCGCCACCTGCTGGGCAGAGTTATACACTGACCTATATATTTCTTGAAGGAGAAGTGACAGTTGGGAGTGGTTGGTGGTTGCCGGGGGTGACAGTGGAGAGTTTTTAACACCTTAAGTAGCTTGATGAAGGATGTGGCGATGAAGATGAAGGATGAGGTGATGGAGAAAAATGATGAGGTGGTGACATGTGGACAAAACCACGTTAAAAAAGGGCGCTTGCGTCGGGAAGTAACGCTCTTCCCCTGAGGAGGCCTGGGCTAGGCCCAAATGCATGACAAGAACCTTTTTAACACCTTGAGTAGCTTGATTTGACTAAAATGCATGAGTATCATGCACGGGTTAACTTATAATAACATAATGCCTGTTAAACTATATTGTATTATATGTACTGTATGTAAATATTTTATGTACTGTATATATCTCGAAGTTATCTATGTGAAGAATAATATTTTGTACTATCTGTTTGTCTGCAAGTTAATGAAAACTGAGAGAAAGGATGAATGAATGGCTTGTCAATATTTATAGTACATCAGGCTGAAGTTGATGATATATTTCTGCCTATTTAGCGGTTAATATATAATTAAGGCCTACTTGATGTGGAGGTCAAGAGATGTGTGAAAATTGAACGATATAGAACCCAGTCAAGCAAAGGCAGTCACATGAGTAGCTCTCTCATACCACTTTCACATTGCCCTCTTTGCAATATCCCAGGTATATGAACCCGGGATATTGTCGGGATACAGAGTCTCCCACCCCGGCAAATTATTGGGTTGACTGGGTTCACACTGAACCCCGGTCTCCATGGCAACATCACAAAAGGAGCTTTGATTGGCTCCTCTTGTGATAGAATTTTTTTATATTTTAATGTTTTCAATAGGTTCAGACTGAAGGCTACCCGGCACAGGCCGGGAATAACCCTCCAAAAGACCCGGGATTAATTCCCGGGTCATCCGACCCAGGAATTAGCAGGGGACCCATTTATACTCAGTCTCGACCCAAGTCGTCGGGGCTTGCCCAGGCAATTACCCGGGTTTTTGAGGCAGTGTGAACGGGGTATCAGACATATAGTTGGGACACATCAGCGTAACAACAGGGACTCCTATTTTATGAATGTAGTGCTGCAAGATGAATATTTAATAAGGTTGTATAGAAAGATACTTCTTAACAACATCTGAGATGTCACAGATGCCATATAATTTGATGTGATGAAAATAGCAGAAGAGTTACAAATTATATTACACCCCAATAATTAATGTGATTATTAATGAGATCTAATGCATTTTTCTTCAGTATTATTAGTATTATAAATATTAACCATATTTTCTACTACAGAGAGTGTGATTATTTGATTAATATGTTGTTTATGCTTTACAACTATATTCATTAAAATTCTTGGATTGATATATGAATAGTATTTCATAACAACATAATAAGAAACACATTGTAGGCAGGGAATGTTATTTACTATGCACTGCAATTGCTGTCTTGTGAATGTCCCAGTAATAAAGCCAGCCATTGCTGAAGAGCTAAACATTACTTACTATTGGTTTTAAAGAAAATTCTCACTCTAATATTTGTTTGCAAAATCCAAATATATTTAATAAAGGTCAGCATAAAGAAAAAAACTTTGCTAGACATGAAGGGCCTGAGTCATTAAGGACAGTAAAGCATAAAAAAGGAGTAACTTTGCACCTGGGCAAAACCATGTTGCATTGGAAGGGAAGGGAAATTTAAAATGTGGGGACAGATTTATTGTTGGAGTAGGGCATGTCCTAGATCAACTTTAAATTCAGTGTTAAAAAGAAAGCTATCAAGTATCTGTGTGCTAGATGAAAAAACAGCCAGTATTTAACTTATGTGCAAAAAATTAAACTAATTTGTACCCCTTGCATTGTAATATGGTTTGCCCTGGAGAACAGCTACTCCTTACTTTCCTTAATGACAAAGGCCCAGAGCCTCTAAACCCGTGATGGCGAACCTATGACACGCGTGTCACTGGTGACACGCTGAGGCATTTTGACTGACACGCAGGGCCGGCGCTAGATGGTCCGCTCCCGACTTCCACCTGCCCCCAATGTGCTTCTGGCTCCCGGCTCTCAGCTGTCACTGGTGCTTCCCCTCCCTCCCAGAGCTCCCGATGTGATGTGATGACGTCACGCGCAGCTGCGTAGTAGGCTGCGCGGTCTTTCTTCCCGAGGTGGCGAGTGAATGCCGGCAGCTTAAATAGCAGGTAAGAAAATACCTGCGCGGGTGGCGGGGCGGGGGCTAAAAAATACTGGGCAACAGCTGTAGGAGAGACAAGGAAAGAAAAGAAAATACCTGTGGGGGGATAAGTAAAAATATCTGCAGGGGGAGCAACTAAAACTGGCTGTGTGGGGGGTTAAGAAATACCTGCAGTGGGGACAATGACTGTAGGAGGGGGTAATGAAAATATCTGCAGGATGAAGTAAGGAAAAATGGCTACAGGGAAGGGTGTCAATGCCTGCAGAAGGGGTAATGAAAATGGCCAAAGGTGGGTAATGAAATGAATTTTACTATTATTAGTTAAGAATTATTTTTATATATACAATGGGGCAGGGACTGATGTGAATGTGTTCTCTGTACAGCGCTGCGGAATCAAATAAATGGTGATAATGATGATATACATATATTTTTATAGATATTATCAATTATATACATTTTTATACACTTTACTCCCCACAGTGCTGTTGTTTTTCTTATGTTTAGATGTGTGATTTAGTTAGAGGGAGTGCAATAGTCCCTTTTAACAGACATCAACCTAACTTTTATCTTTCTCCTGCCAGGGTTCTTTTTTAGGGGCTGTGTTTTCCTGTCCTGTCATCTGGAGCCTCTTCTACTGTTCCAAGCCCTGCCTAGTTCCTGCTCCACAGACTTGCTGAGTTCTGCCAAAAGTGCTGCAGGTACGCGCCTGCCTACTGCTAGTTACAGAAGGGAGTACGTAGTGTAGTGCTTTAAATTATTTTGTACAGGAGTCTGTCCAACAACAAACTAATAAACAGTACAAATATATTAAAAATATAACTCTTTCTTTATTAGGGCTGTAAATATCACCAAATTATGGATATTTCTTGAAGTGACACACGACCCAAGGACGGCAACACTTTTTTCCGATTTTCGACACACCAAGCTGAAAAGGTTAGCCATCACTGCTCTAAACTATTTCAACTATACAGTACAGGGTAATAAAGACGGTAAGATGGAATATAAATGTTTGGTATTTGTGGATGATATTTTCATATCTTTAAGCAGCCCCCTTAAGTTTGCTCCCTAGTCTATATCATCAACTTGGTAGATTAATCAAAAGTGTAAACTATGATGCTTTACATATCCCATTTCCTGAAACAATGTTGAAATTATTAGAACTTATTGTGACTTTATTTCTTTAAACATCTGGACATGTACAGTAGTACATGTATAAGGCAAACTACCCCCCCCCCCCCCTTTGTTTAAGCTTTGGAGTTAAGATATACAAAGGTTGGCAGATCACAATTTGTTCTGATAGGAAGAAGCAGTTACATTAATGTGAGCATTTTGTTAAAGATAACGTACCTATTTTGTAGACTCCTAAAATATATAGCCCCACTAGAGATTAAAATACTTCAGTCAGCTGTCCTTTATTTGGGATAAACAATGAACATCCAATTAAAACATTTACATTACATCTTGATAAGCTAAAAGGTGGTCTATGAATGCCAAATACCATGATACCATGATCTATTACTATATCTCACAACTGGTTCAGATAGCTAATACATATTCCTGCTTAGTTCCGCCTTTATGGGTTACAATCGAAATTTTAACATACTGTCAAGCTCACCTGTGTCTTGTTTCTTAAGTGGGCTAGGCTGGGTACTGTATGTACCAACTTTCCATCTCTCTAAAGCTTTGGACCAAGTAGCCTTTTAGTTCTCACCATTCTCTTGCTACTCCATTGTTTCAGAACCATTTGTTTCAACCACAGCTTTTCCCCGTTTTCCCTCCTTGTATTTCTGCTGGTTTAATAGCCAAATTATACAGTAAATAGGAAAAATGATATAATTGAACAATTTTGGATACATCCACAATTCAATACATTGAAACAAGATACCGCTTATTGCATACTATAGTCATAAGCAAGTACGCCACTTTATATCCTACTTAAAATTGACCCACTGTGATACTGATATCACAACAATGACAATATATGACAGGATGTGTATCCAGAATCCTCATAGAATTTGTACAGTGTTAGTGCTATACAATATATTAAGAGTCTCCCCAGACATGTTACCTTGTGTTCGGAGCTGGGTGCATAATTTATTTGAGACCTCCTGATGGCCATTCTCCTTAACAAAAACTGTACCTGTGTCTCTCCATAATATGATATATTTATTGTTTATGGTTGTAGCAGTTAGGTTGGCAATATCAAAGTCTTGGTAATCCACAAATGACATGTAGTTCATTAACAATAAATTAAATTTGTTTATGATGAATGAAAATATTTACATCATTTTATTTAATACTGTTAAAAAATACCAGGGGGTATATTTACTAAGCGGCGGGTTTGAAAAAGTGAAGGTGTTGCCTATAGCAACCAATCAGATTCTAGTTATCATTTATATAGTGCATTCTACAGAATGACAGCTAGAATCTGATTGGTTGCTATAGGCAACATCTCCACTTTTTCAAACCCGCAGTTTAGTAAATCTAGCCCCAGGGGGTAAATGTATTAACCAGCGCTTTTTGCAAGTTTTGCCTTTAAAGCCATTGCCGCTTTAAATTTCCCCTGCAAAGTCGCCGAATATCGGCGACTTGCACAAAGCGCAGTTTAATACATTTACCCCCATGACATTCTGGATCTCTTACAATTCCATTTAGCCAGCTTCATTTCTAGTTGTTTAGTAGAGGTTCTGTGAATGGAAAACTTAATTGTCCGGTAATGGTAATATATAATATATGTTTTCTTCAAAGCGTAACTCCTGTTATCAAGGATGAACAGTAGGCATGAGCCACATGTTAGTTTGACACTGTGTGAATTCATTGTAATGAATCACATGATGCACTATGTAAACAGCTTCTTGTAAAAAAACAAACAAAAAAAAATTCAATAAAGAATATTGAGAGAAAAGCAACACAAGTCATATGGGATGAGATACAAAATGAGTAATCAGTAGCCAAACATACAAGGACAAATGTTCTGCTTTTGGCTGAACATTTGTGTTACTTTGAAGATCTACGAAGATCTACGTACCATTCTCAAAGGCTCTGGATTCTTCCGGAAGATAGAGAAGCGACGCTCTACAAAGCAATGACTGCTTTCTCTATTGGAAATATCAAACAGACAGCATTTTGCTTACATTATATAAAGCTTACAAATATCAATTATTTCAGATATATTATAAGCTTCCTGAAAACCATAACATACCATATATTAATGTAAAATAAGTGGCTTACCTGCATGTGGCATGACTGGCAGTGATTAGTGAAAAAAAATGGATTGACTTAATGTTTTATGAATTTTTACATACCGACCATATGCGTAATCATTTGGTTGCAAAATTGAGTGGCACATATCTCATGGTAAATCCATATAGCAAAACATAACAGTAATTTTACATCAGGTGTATGTCATGCTTACAAATGATTATACTTATGACCAAATAGAGCATAGAGATGTGGCCTGACAGTGGCATGCTTATGTATATACTCCTGTAGTATACTCAACTTTTGCTTACCTGTCCCTATTCCATCCCTTTCATCATCATCATCATCATCATTTATTTATATAGCGCCAACATATTCCGTAGCGCTTTACAAATGGGGACAAAAATAGTAAACTAATAAACAAACTGGGTAAAACAGACAAAGAGGTGAGAAGGCCCTGCTAGCAAGCTTACAATCTATGGGACAATGGGAATTTGACACATGAGGCTAAGACTAAGTCTACATTCCACCTCTTTAAGTGTCAGGGGACGCCGAAAGCTAAGATAAACTCAAAACAAAATACAAACATATACGCAGTATGGAAATATTTTCACTCCCCACTAACGGACTTATGAAAGCGGAATAAGTAATGTGCTATAAGGTGTGCAGAGGTGTCATATATTAATGTTTGAAATTAATCTCTAATCGTAGTCAATTCACAAATCAAGGATATAGGCAACTGAGTTGTTAGGACATAAGCAGAAACCCTGATAGCAGTGCTGGACAAAGTGTTAGTGGATTCAGCATACACAGTGAAAATAGAAGGACTTAGAATCATAGTCAGGAACAGTCCAAGGGTCTGGCACATGATATAACATCAGTAGCAATGGAAACGCTAGACATGATGACAGTCTTGCAAGTGTCAGTGAGCTGGGTTAATGTAGTGTCTGTGTTGTGTGCACCAATGATGATGCGAACACCAGGAGTAAATGAAAGCCTCTGTTTGCATAGCAGTCAGATTAGAACACGGGGCAGACCTGCAAACCCCACAAACTCACATACCCAGCTTCCAAGTCAATTGCCAAAATAAACCTATACTTCATGGTAACATGTTTGAAATAATAGGCTTTGAGAACAAATATATCTGCACCTTGTGTCCCCTCATTAGTGGCTCAGCATTTATATACCCCTTCCCTCCTATCACCTGTGTTGGTGATAGTTTAGATTTACCTAGTATTCTGTGTTTTCTGATTCTGAATAGAATTACTGTTGTGACCTCGACAGTGTATTGGACTTCTGCCACTCTCTCCTGCCCTGGACCACTGCTTTTCCCTGGACTTGCTTTTGACCTCTGTCTTGACCTCAGCCTGATTATTGCATTGTGCTCTGACCTCTACCAGACCTGACCAAAGGTCTGGTAGAGGTGCATAAAAGTGCGAGTTTTATAGCGAGTGTATCTAAGAACAGAATAAGAGGATAGCGTGCTCATGTAAGGCGCTACCACAGGTGCTTTAACACAAACTATTGAACTTTGTTCCTTCGAGGTCTCATGAAATAAATCCTGATGTTTTAGATGCTTGTTGGATGAGGATGTTCTGCTTTTGGGTCTTTTATTCACATATGGTGATAATGTCCAAAGGTTATTCTTTTCTGAGTTATATTAAACTCTTACTCTTAATAGATTCCATCATCTTTCTCCATCCACTGGGTGTCCCTTTGGCTACTTGCCATCAGAATAGACTGATCAGTCACATAATCTTGGTTGCCATCTGCCAATTAGCGACTGATTGGAAATTCCCTCTGCTCCTACCAAATAAGCAATTATCTACGGTATGTTTACTGTGAATAATTTATGACAAGCATCATTATAATTCCTCCAATTCATTTTGTAAAACATGGGAACCGTAGACAAGTAATTTCAATGTTTGCTTCCCTTTCACTTTGTAGCCATCATACCAGGGCCGGACTAAGGGAATGGAGGCCTCCGGGCTAAGGGTACAGTGAGCCCCCCTCTGCGATATATATAATAGAGCATAATATAAAGCTGTGAGGGCCCCCCCAGTGAGCCCCCAGCGTGTACTCCCCCCAAGTGCTTACCTCCTATTTCTGATCCATCTTTCTTCACTGTGTGCAGCCTGCAAGCAGCAGGCATTCTTCTGTCACTCCCTGTAGTGCGCAGTAAGCTCATTACTGAGAGATCTTGTGAGAGTGTGAGACAATAACTCATAGTCTCACTCTCACGAGATCTTGTTATGCTGTTATGCTAACAGCATAACATTTGCTGTTAGCCCCCGGCCTGATGAATGCCAGCGGGCCCCCCAGATGCCTCGGGTTAATCCGGCCCTGCATCATACATCCATGAATTTAGCGGAAGGTTCATTCAATTCTTTTCTCAATTCCTACCCTCCTTTTTATTTCCCTAGTCCCAATTTCGCTTATCCTACCCTTCTTTTAATGAAAATTTGGTCAGCACTTTATTGTGTTAGCCATGTTGTTATTATGATGTGCCTGTGTTTTTTTTACCTCTGGTTATGTTGTTGATGTATGGTCTGTATTTCTTATCCATTCTTTGTCATATCACCTTGTTGCTGACTTAATAATCATTATGTATCTGTGCCATGGGATTAAATAATGAGAGAAGATATTATTGTGCAAAATATAATCAGTTCCCATATCCCCAAAAGTACTTTTGCATATATTCTACCCATGGTAAATTATTCTTGGTTAGTGTGAAATCATTATAATCCAAATTAGTGTTTTTGAATGTGCTTTCTCTGACACAAATAATAATAGCCATCAGTGAAACATGGACTTGTACAATGATTCTATGTCACAGCTGACCAAAAACCGATAACTGCATCACTCTATTCCCTCATATTTCCTGATGTTATCCTTAACGTTCTTTAAATAAGTCTGTAACCGTAGCAACATGTGGTTAAAAAAATATATATATATACATTACATATAGGTGTGGTTTTAAAAAAGCCTGGTCTCAGATAATGTTTCTGCCTGAGGTTTGATGAGGTTTTGGATTAAGATAGATATATGGGAGTTTCGGATGTTGTATATATAAATAATTACATTCCTAATTTTAAACAACCCATTTTTCTAATGCCATATCCATAATGTGTTTAAGAGATGTGTTAAGTTCTCTAATGGGAATAGTATTTAAATTTAAATAGGCCTGATTTTCACTTACTTATTTATTACACTCATCTGTACAATTGAGTATAACCACTTTATCTCCCTTTTCCGCCTCTGGAGTGGCGATATTGATTGTTTTTAAGCTGGCATAGTGCCTACTCTTCTACTTTTCTCATATTTCTCTAAGCACACACTTAGTGCTTGGCTTGCATTTGTGGATACTGAAAAATAAAATAAATAAAAGGTAAAATTAACAAACATGAATCATTAAATAATATATTAGCCATTTATCAACTTACGTCATTGCATTAAATGACACTGTGTTTTAAATGAGATGTTAAAATACAGAACTTCAGTGAATTGGATGATTTTTGAGCAGTGGCGAGCCAAGGAAAGACTGTTAAGCAGTTCTTAGACACCACTTTGCAGTGTTAGAAAAAATGGGTTACACTACCTTACTCTGACAGGCCGAAAATAATGGGCATGTTCATACATGTTGTAGTTGTCCACATATATATAAAAGGAGATGCATAAGTATTTGCTTTGTTCTTGGTGTAATTGACCCCTGCTTTTTAGAGAAAATCTATAAAATCATTATAAGGTCACAAAGTAGCCCTAGCTCAAGTTTAATGTGATTGAGATAGGTAATATAGTCACTAAGCTCAAACAGGACTGTCATTACTGACCCTGCATTGAAGCTGGCTATCAGTGACTGTTCCTAATTCCAGAGTATCATCCAGGTGCCCTCTGTATAGAATGTTAATGTGATCAGAGCCAAGCTTCCACTACAAACCCCCAATGTAAGTTCTTATTTGCCCCTAGCATCCAATTCAATCACTTCCTCATGTACTGTATTGTTTTATGTTTAACTGTTGGGTTAAACATACAGACACTTTTAATTAAATATTTAAGAACTAATGTAGAAAGCTGAACACAGTCAAATATGTGTCAAAAAGTTACACAATCATTTTAACTTGTACACAGTATAACATCTTCACCAATATCAGGAAGCCCCTGGGATAGAGACTGCTACTGTATGTGATTTATTTGAGTCTGACTAGCAGTTCTCATCATTTCCCTTCTTTGGGTATAATTTAATGGCAGATGGAAATACATATACACCAGAAGAATCTTGGTTTCTCTGACTTAGAAAAGCTTTTACCTCCGGGGTTTTTATTTTGTTTTGTTTTTTTCCTATGCGTGCCATTTGTTCTTTTGTTTATGAAATGGCATGGCAGAAACTAAATATTCACAAGAAAGTGCACACCCAGTGCTGCAAGCAATCCCCACAGCACCTGAGTCATGTGCGTACATATTAGGCCCACAGTTAATATTACAGTTATTGCTGCTGCACGGACACATCGCAGCTTGTTTGATTTCCTTACACAGATAATAACATATGCACATGTATGGGCAAGTGTATGACATGCAGTCAGCATGTCCTAGAGCAAAATTTGAAAAGAGGCCCGGTAGTACATATAAATCCCCTCCGGGGGGCACCGTTCTGATCTTCTGAGAATGCGCAGTGGGCGGCACACGCACAGTGAAATCTTGGAACAGAATAGACAAAAGAGGCTCTGTGTATGCTTTGAAAAGTTGAGTCAGGGCCTCCAAAATGGATGAACCTGTATCGTCTGGCTTCTTCAGAACCGCATTGGCAGTTCAGACAGCATTAACACCTCTGAGTATATGGGATCTATTATGCATAATGTTTGGGATAAATATTCTATATTGTATTTACAAATGATGTTCTTCCACACTGCTTCTGGCATTGTTTAGCAGTACTTTTACAATGACTACAAGAAGAACAACTGGGGATTATTATGTGGAATTATTGTTTACGTTTTCTTTCTGGTTTTTGGAACTTTCCAGATAAATGATCCCATACCTGTATATATAAGAAACAAAAATAGCTGTTCCCAGTGTAGCAAAGACATTGCAAAAATTTAATTACGGTGTAACAGAACATATCATGCACTCTATTTAAATCACTTAATCAACTATATTGTAAAATCTGATTTGAAATAAAACATAAGGTAAGTTGGCATATTTATTCAAACTCTTAGTACTATAGCTGATCAGGTTATGTTTATTCCAATAGTTTGCAGTGACTTGAGCAAGTATAAAAGGATATTGAGTTTCTCTCCTGTCCCATATGCAGCTCATTATAAAGTGGGATGCTTGGAAGCAGTTTCCTGCCATCAAACACACCAGCTACGCATTTGTGTTTTTCACAATGAAATTGTTTGCATTAAAAACGCCTTGCAATCCTGTGACTACATGGACACATTATATTCAGTGTATTCAAATGTCTCAAAGAAAGCATTAAACTGCATATTGTTGATACCCATATCCCATACCCATTTACAGTATTAAGTTATGTCATGTAAGAGGTTTGATGTGCAATGAGCGCAATAAACCTCCTACATGACATAACTTAATACTGTAAATTATAAAATAATATAAAGAAATAGACACAGGTGTAAATTTGGCAAAAATAGGTCCCAGTTTTAAACAGAATAAATTGGTGTCGGAGAAAGCAAAGTCCAAAACAGCTAAAAAAACTAAATACTGAATCAAACTAGTGGATGGCCAAATGGCCCTGACTACACTTGACCAAGTATAACCACCTTTACTGAATGCCTGCCGCTAAATCTGGCATCAGAGTGACTACACCCCCTCTAGACTCACAATCGCTTGCCCACAGAAAGCAGGTCAAGCACCTGCGACCAATCAGCGATAGCGCCGTATGTATCAGTCGCTGATCGCAATGTTTTCCTGCCAACTGTGCCTCCTCAGTATAAAGGGAGAGAAAAAGGTTAATTGCGCGAAACAGAGCACACCATCAAACGTCAATGCATGAATGCAACGGCAGGAGGGACAGATTTTGTGCAGAGGAATGAGGAAGATAAACAGTCAGAAAGGGATTTTATATGGAAAACCGGGACACTCCCCTATGGATCCCATTGGCTGGAGTAGCCTACTGGAAAAATGTAACACTTGTTAGGTAAGTGTTTTGTGTATGTGTGAACAAACTTCATGCGGGTGCGGGTTATAAAAAGTATGTTGCCATGTGTGATATTTAAGCGAATAAATAACTAAAATTCTCAAAGTCCAGTTTAACCAGTAATTTGTGCAGGGATTACAAATCAGTCACATTACAGACTCAGGCATCATACTGAATATAGCATAACCAGATCATAGAAAGTGACTTTCCTTGATGTTAAATAACACATTCCCCCCTCAAAGAGATATTTTAGTTAGCATGGTATGACCTCACCCTTGTGAAGTCACACTGCAAATTACTTATAATTATATTCTCTAAGAAGTGTTTCAAGACCAAGGGCTTTGATCACGATTCAAACAGTATTCCTACATTCTCTCACAAGCTTGCTGATAGCGAAATGGTTTGAGCAAATAAAGGTGTAGAAATCAGTCTGGAATCAATGCATTTATTGGGAGTCTTTAAAAATAAAGATGATGACACAATTAAGACCTATCTGCTGATAATGTAGATAAAACAAAGGGCAAAAATCTACAAAATCTATTTAAAATAAAAGGAATGTAAAGTTTAAAGAGAATCAGTTATAGAACACTTAAACTTGTAGTCAATAGAGAGCTTCTGTAGTGCATGTCAACTAGGAATACTAGGAATAGAGAAGCAAATCTATGCTGAAAAATGCTAGCAAATTGAATTTTTCAGCTGGGCCTGATGATCGTAAATTGTGGTAATTTAATAATGAAAGTAAATCGGGCAGACGCACGTCTTTATTCAACTAGGAGCAGGCCTGAAAAACATCTTTAGTGGAATACAGGTCTAGGTGAGCCCTGCTCTTACAGACAAAACACTGCAGGATATGTCCAATACAAATGTGGAATATAAAGTCCCAATGCTCAGAAAATAAAATAAAAAGTATTCAGTGATTGCCACCTATTAATAATATAGTCATTAATGACAAAATTGTGTGTGTGTATCTACTATATAAAAGCCTAGTGGCGTGTGTCTGTGTGTGAAAAAAAAAAAAACAAGCTGCAGCGTCACCTGCTGGGCGAAGTTATACACTGACCTACTAAATTCTTAGTGTGTGTGGAAAAAAAAAACTCAGAAAGGGCTGAAATTTGCTGCAGCGCCACCTGCTGGGCAGAGTTATACACTGACCTACTAAATTCTTAGTGTGTGTAGAAAAAAAAACTCAGAAAGGGCTGAAATTTGGTATACTAAGATGTTTTTAATTTGTTAATTTAATTTGTTAATTGTTAAAAGTGTTTATAAAGATTTTTTAAAAAAATATATATATTTCTTGAAGGAGAAGTGACAGTTGGGAGTGGTTGGTGGTTGCCGGGGGTGACAGTGGGGAGTGGTTGGTAGTTGCCAGGGGTGACAGAGCGAGAGGAGTGTGATACTCAGGACCGCTGAGAGAGATCCCTGTGTCTGGATAGACATCTGGATAGATGTGGCGATAAAGATGAAGGATGAGGTGATGGAGAAAAATGATGAGGTGGTGACATGTGGACAAAACCACGTTAAAAAAGGGCACTTGCGTCGGGAAGTAACGCTCTTCCCCTGAGGAGGCCTGGCCTAGCCCCAAATGCATGACAAGAACCTTTTTAACACCTTAAGTAGCTTGATTTGACTAGAATGCATGAGTATCATGCACGGGTTAACTTGTATATATATATATATATATATATATATATATATATATATATAATGTATACTATATGGACAAAAGTATTTGGCTACACCTGTTAGTTATTTGTGAGATAGATTTTTTTTTTACATTTTTAGTTTCCCAGTTATCATGATGTTCTTGATGTTCATTGTATGTAAATGCTCTTCTACAGTTGCTCCTGATTACAAACATATGTTCTGGCATGCATACATAGCTGTTATCACTAGTAATCTGCATTTATACCCGACCTGTAGCTGGTGCAAGTGATATGACAGAAAAACACATACTTTTAAGATGCCCAAAGCTTGAATCAGAAGCTGTTGCATGCGCTCGAGCTTCACACACTCTTATACCGCTTTCATACTGCCGCCCCGGCAATTTCCCGGGTTTTTCAAGCCGGGTTTTTGCCAGGGCTCGGAGCGTCCCAGCTCAGAAACACCATTCATACTGCACCTCGGACCCGGGAATTTCCCGGGTTGACACCATTCATACTGCACAAGTCTGTGCCCTGGCAATTTGTGGGAGTCATCACCAGAGCAGTTTTCATTGGCTGAAAAATGGTGATGTCATCCACCATTTCTCCTAAACTCCTTCTCGAATCTTCCACGGGCTCCCACCGATGACATCATCCTCCAGAGACAGGCAGACAGCCAATCAGCTTGTTTTCTGTGCAACCCGGGTTGAAAAACCCGGGTTGCACCATTCATAGTGCAGGCAACCCTGGTCCGACCCGGGAATTACCCCTCGATAAATCCCGGGTTGAAGACCCGGGTTTTTGGGCCCGGGATTTTTGACTTGTACCATTCATACTGCACCAAGACCCGGGTCGTTAAAGCTCACCCCGGCAAAAACCCGGGATTTTGGTGCAGTATGAATGGGGTATTACTGTAAATTTTCTGCCCATGAAATCTTAGGCTGCTTTAAGGGTCCATTCCACTCAAGATGAATTGGATGTTGTTGCATTCACTGGCATATAACCCAGATCTGGGCATGCGCAGAGCGATTTTACGCAAATACAGCATGTAACCATTTTTATGTTCCTTAATGAATCAGGCCCACAAAGATTAAGTGCTGCTTTTGCTTTGCCATTTCACATTGGATTTGTAAATTTGCATTTCACACAATTTATAATGTATAAATTCTACTCTGTGGTGTGGCCGGAGTAGGAGCAGGACAAAGAACATTATAAGAGTACAAAATGCAACAGCTGAAATTCATACAATTGTTTTTGATTTAGTGTACCATAATTAATATTACTAGTAATGGTTATTTTATTGTTTAACATGCCTATTGCTCACTATGAGAATTACCCTGTCCTGTTCCATTTAGTAACTGTGTTTCCCAAACATAAAGGAATTTCTGTGACCAATCAAACTTGCTGGTCACTCAGACTGTGGGCTCAGTGTACTGCAAAATGATGCTATTAGTTCAGCGCAGCATAGGTACAGCATTTGCAGCATTTGAAATTCATATAATTGATCTTGTTTTGGTGTACTATAATTAATGTTGCTGGTACTGATTATTCATTTTTGCCCACTGGCTTGTAGTTAACTGATCACTGTGAGAATTTATCTGCCCTTGTTTTACATTTCAAAAATATCATTGTTTTGTAAATATGTATTATGTGATATTTGACAGTCATTGTCTGCTGTATCCTCTTTCGATATATATAACTCTTTGTTTGCTATAATTCTAATAAGTTTAATTAAAAATTCAAAAGTGAGAGAGTTTGGTAAAAACACAGACACAAAACATGGTTTTTAGAGAAGCCAATGACTACAATGTAAGCAAACAAATGGATGTATCTGCTTTACTGTTATTTTAAGCAGTTGTAGCAGATATCCATCTATTCATAATGATGTAAATTGGGAGAAAAATAATCATGCTGAAATGAGCCACCCAAGTTAAGAATCAACACAAGTTAAGCACCACTTGACACTTGAAAGGATTTGAGACTGTTATGTGCTTTCTCTGTTGTAGCAAACTAGGATGCACCAACAACAGCTGCATTTGGTCAAAAAGCAAGAGATTTATTGATGTCGCCAGAGTAGACAAAGGATACTTATCAATGATTAACCTATAACAAAATTAGCAGCACTGACAGTTGAAAGTTGCAGCTAAACTCAATTCTGAAGAGATAAGATTCTGATTCTGAAAATAATATCAGTGTTAAGGAGACCAGTAAGAGGCAGATAGAGTATACTTACATTTGGATAAAGATACAATAGTTAAAAGTGAGGGTAGTGATAATGGATCAGGTAGCTTGCATTTTTGTACCCATTATCATCATTACTACCCTCTCTTAGTCATTATCTATAAAGCTGACACACACTCTCATTCCCTCAGCATACAGTGCTTCTGATGTGAAAAGATTTATGTAGTTGCAAAATCCACTCTAACTTTAATTGATCTTGCACAGTCCAGAACATGTTACGTACACTTCAGAATAAGAATAATTATAATTTTATAAGTTGAAATTAGAGGTTCCCACCATATGAAATAGCAATTTCAAAATACATCCAACATATTATTATAATGATACATAGCACACAACTATTCCAATCTAAGCAAAAACCTGCAATAACATGTATTAAATTTCAAACTTTAATACATACGCTGCTTTGGCACTTTTAGGATCATCACATTCCAACCTCAATATCAGTCATTTTCTGTGCAGCACCCATCCAAATCATTGTTTTTTTCTAGACTTTGCCTTTTCCTTGGTTCCTTTACAATTCAATGCTAACATGCACAATACCAGAAAATCATGCATTTTTCATTTGTTCATTACAAAAAAGTTGGGGAAACAAGTTTCATTGTGTAGAGGACACATGCTCATGCACATTATGATGTCACAATGTGTACCGCATATGTCTCTGCGATGTTGCAGTAGATTTCCTGCTGCAGTACTACAAGAAAACCCACCATTACAGCAGGTGGTGTTCTGTGTGCTTTCTTGTAGTAGGACTCGCTCTTCGCTGCATGTAGGTGGAAAGTCCCACTCACCCTCAACAGCCAGGGGGTTAAATCAGTAATATGCCACGCTAGTGAACCCCCAGGGATTGCAGGCTTAAGCATTTTTTTCCCGTGGCTCTTTTTAGTGGGAGAACACCTACAATTTATTTTCTGCTCACCACTAAAATAGCTGCAGAGGTTAGTGTGCACAGAAGGACAAATAAAAGTATCTTATTAGTCTGCACGGCTACACCGCTCACTGCAGAGTAACACAGTCTCCATTTGTGACAAATAACACCAGGATGGACAGAGGTAAAATATTTTTTTTAAGGTGATGGAAAATATGCAGGGTAGTTAAAACATCAATGTCATTTAGCTGTTGGTCTCTTCTTTAAGGCTGCATATTATCCAGGTATGTCTGTTTTAACAGTAAATGCAAGCAGTATAGGAAAGCACAGCACTATTTTCAATACAGTGTTTTATTTTGCTTACCGCTTAGCAGCTGGAATGCATGCAATTGGAGCAAAAATTCAGCATTCCACATACCAGCAAGAGGAAAAGTCAATGCAAAGGACTGTACTTGCCACTTGAGACACTAAAACAATTTGGAAATGGTTCAATCTAACGTATGCAAAAGTTTAAAACATCGTTGAAAATTATTTTCAAGTTTGAAATATGATAATGATTTGTGCCTGTTTAAGCTAGTTCAAGGCTGGTCAAACAGACTAAAACCTGTTCAAAACTGTTTAATGTTCTTTATGATCATGTTTAACATTTATCGAGTGTGTTCACCAAGCAACTTCTACAAGCACGTTCAACTTTCAAGGAACACATTTTTAACATATATCTAACTTCTGGTTGAAGCACAAAAGATCCCAAATGACAATCAAGACACGAAAAATTTTGCCCATCAAAGTAGCCAGGTTTGGTCAAATCTTAACTTTCTCAAAACGTTTGAGCATCTCTACTTGACACAGATGCACCAATAGCAATGTACCTATACAATCAGACAGTTGTTAAGGCAGTAAGACAAAGTCTGTTTGGCATTTTATTGTCTGTGTCCACTTTTAAAGAACACTGCTTGCAAAAGTCATTACCTGTAAACCTTTTCTTTTTTTAAAAAAATCCATTGTTTATTAAAATTGTTTAAACAACAAATTTGGTTTCTTTTGGCTATGGTGTACTATACTGTTAAAATATTTTTTTCAATAGCAATTGTTTTTTATTATTATTCTCTATATGCCTTCAGTGTGTAAATAATACAATATCCATTTAATATAATAATACATAATAATGTAACATAGAACATATTTAAAACCGTTTATTAAAAACTAGAGATAAGCGGTTCAGATTATGAATAATCCAACAAGATCCGACGCTGGGGATCTGACTGAAACTGAATCGTCACTCAGTTTCTCCTGCCAAAGTCAGATTTCAAAATGAGGCAGAACGAACAATCTTTTGTATATATAATCCTCCCTCGTTTTTCCAAGAGTCATTTTAGAACAGAGAGCGTGTAGGGTGGAAGTTATCTGCGGGGTTCTGCTCATAAAATAGCATTCAGGGTGAACTAGGGACATAGGAAAGCAATAGAATCCTGTCATTATTGTAAAGCAGTTAAGTAGAGATTAATCAGATAGAAAAGTTTGCTGATCAATTGCTTTTCATTTCTTAATCTTAAATACACTTTACATGAACTAGTGGCTTCTGGTTGTTGTTAATGCATTGCATTGCATATATATAATAGTACTTAGAGATATATCATTTTCAACTAAGAAGTATATATTTATTTCTTGGAGAAAAACAGTGTGCTTTTCCTGTGTGACTATTAGCAACAGAATCCAAAAAAACAAATAGTTGTATTTCTTTTGAGAATGAAAGTTTTTCTACTGGAAGTAATCTTGTGTGGGGCAGTGATAATTTAATTTATTTAGAAAAAAACTGGGTGTTTGCATGTGAGATTCAGCAATAGTTGCACACCCCAAAAAGGCTATATATATTATTATATTCTACTCTTTTTAAGTATTTTTCAATATTTGTCAGTTTTGAAAGGCTCATTCAGTGACATCCATATTAAAAAAGGGCATTTGCGTGTGAGGCTCATGAGCAGATGCATACCCCCAAAAAACGCTATATATTCTAATATTTTCTATTTTTCTATTTTTTAATACTTGGCCGTTTTGAAAGGGTCATTCAGTGACATCCATATTAATAAAAAGTGCGTTGTGTTGGAGAGTCAGCACACAGCTGCAACACCCCAAAACAACGCTATATATTCTAATCTATTCTATTTTTCTGTTTTTCAATACTTGTCAATTTTGGAAGGTTAATTTAGTGACATCCTTAATAAAAACACACACCCCCAAAAAATATATATATTCTATTTATTCTTTTCTATTTTTCAATTTAGGAAGAGTCATTCAGCGACATCAATATTAAAAAAATTATGTTTGCATGTAAGGGCCAGCAGCAGCTATAGACTAAAAAAAAAAC
This sequence comes from Mixophyes fleayi, assembly GCF_038048845.1. NCBI lineage: Eukaryota > Metazoa > Chordata > Amphibia > Anura > Limnodynastidae > Mixophyes > Mixophyes fleayi. The sequence continues at coordinate 191,437,033 of NC_134404.1, read as the reverse complement.
GCTATACATTCTATTTTTCAATACTTGTCGATTTTGGAAGGAACATTCAGTTACAGCCATGTTAAAAAATGGTGTTTGCCTCCGAGGGTCAGTAGTAGCTACACACCCCAAAATAGTAAAGAGGGTGTTCTTGTCTTTGACTCAGAGAAGCACAACCCCCAATAAAATATAAAAGTTGTTTGTTAGAAGAATATTGTGGTGCAGTGTCATAAGAATTGTAAGATAACATTTTTTCCTTTCCTTATCTCAATGGGCATTCCTCTGGTGTGGTGGCAGGCAGCTACAAATAGCTCCAATCTGTACAAGTAGCATTACTCCTCTTGGTACCCATGGATCACTGTACAGATCAGGAGCAGCCCAGTACCAGTGCTTGCAGTAGTACTACTATTATGACCTCTACTAGTAAAAAAGGTAATGTGGGAGAAAGTTGACAAAAGCGTCCTCAAAATTCAAACACTATTTGTGAAATTCAATATCAAAGAAAACATCAGCTCTTGATGTAAGGAGGAGGATTAACCGGGAATTTTTTAATGAATGTGGTGATTTGTCGAACAAAAGGAAAATAGCTAACATTCCATACACCAGCCAAAGTAGCAAGACAAGGCTCAGACTATGCCCACTTTTTGCTAGTAGGGGTCCTGCTACTGCTGGTACTGGTATACGTACTAGAATGCGCAATCCAAAACAGAGTGCTCAATGCATTCGTGCATCTTCTTCAACTGCACATACACCATCTTGTCGTTCAGATTGTATGTCTGTTACGGACACCTCCAAAGCAGCCAAATCAGTGCCTGAATTTAACACTGAGGTTGAGAACAATTTGGGCACTCACAGAATCCTGAGGAGAAACTAAGGAGGGTATCCATGAGTGCTATATGTGAGTCTGAGGTTTCAGATTCAGACACTGTAATATTAGAGCAGCCTCCTTCGAAAAGTCCTTATCCATTTAGAAATGTGAGGATGGGTAGTAGTAGTATCAGTGTTTATGATAATTTACCCATAGAAATTGAGGAGGATACTATGGAAGTTGCATATGTGCAAGAGGATTAGGTGGATACTTGTGGATCTGAAAATTAATGTGTTGGACATGAATGAGATATTGAGGATGATGATGATGATTGTTTTGAAGCAAGCAGCCACCAATTTCACCACCAGCAGATGCCCATGATAAACACATTATCAAGCCAGGGCAGAAGACGGAAAAAAGGACCTCTGTTGTTTGGAAATATTTTTATGTAACCCCAGGCAACATTTCTCATGCCATCTGCAGCCCTTGACATTTCAAAATAAGTAGAGGTAGGAACGTTGATAACCTAGGCACCTCCTATTTCAAATGTCACTTGCAGCAAGTTCATTCAAGTCGTGTTTCCAAAACAGGCAAATTGTGCACAGTAGCAAGCAGCCTAGCATCAGCTTGCAGCCGAATGGATAGACAGTTGCATTCCTCACTGGCATCAACCCCTTCATTATGAATCTTCTCACTATTAGTATGTAGTCCAGCATCCAATTTCCAAATTCTAAATGACTCCCCTAATTTAATACATGATTCCCGAAGAAACATCCTCACATACTACAACTGCTGCTGCTGGGAGTGATACATCGACACAGAAGGGAAGCAAGACGACTAAGCATAATTTTATACAATTGTCTCTGTGAAGCAAGCGTTTGCAAGAGGTATGACAGTCAGCATCCTGAATGAAGATTACCGTTTTTTCCGCCAACAGAATGTGTTGATTCCAGTGGGGATGGATTAATATTGTGTAATGAATTTGATCATGACATAAGTGATAAGGATGATGATGAGGGTGATGATATGGTCATCAACATAGAGGAAGATGACCACTGTTAGCGAAATGACCATTAGAAATTTGTAAAAAGAAATTAAAGAATTAAACTGTCCAGTTCATCGACGACCAAAATGTTCTCTTTTGCGGGGGCCTAATCAAATCAAGCACTTCAGCAACAAAAGTGGCAGCCCCTGTGGCTGTAGTGCTTGGTTTGCTAAACTATATACAGATCCTTTTTAACATATGGGAGAGTAGGCCCAAGGACAATTCCATCTTGCACTATTTGCCAATTCACATGAGGGACAGTATGATTAAGTAGACAATTCAAATGTCGACAGTATTAATATAGGGTTATGGATAGGGATAGGGATAGTGACAAGGTTAGGGTTAAGGATAGGGACAGGGATGGATAGAGTTAGGCATAATACTCTCTACATTTGAAATGTTAACCTAATAAATAATGTCTACATTTCAGTTGTTGTCCTAATAATACTGTTGATGTCATTATATTGTCGACTTTATAACCCTGTCTATTCTGCTGCCCCCAATCATATTATGGCAATCCTCTAGATGTCAAACACATGTATGTATCAAACCTGGGTGCTATCATCTGTTAAATAATGTCTACTGATATTGATGCAGTCTGTCTAATGAGCTCAGATACTGCCACTGCTGTCCCCTCTCCAATGTATTGCTGCTGACCCTCTCCAATACATTTGCTGCAGTGCTGACCCTCTCCAATACATTTGCTGCAGTGCTGACCCTCTCCAATGTATTTTCTGCATACCCTCTACAATATGTTTGCTGCAATGTTGACCCTCTCCAATGTATTTGCTGCAGTGCTGACCCTCTCCAATGTATTTTCTGCTAACTTTTCAGTTTTATCGATGTCTAACTTTATTACTTCTACCACTGTCCATCTATTGAACGCTGCCTGTTTCTTTAGCATAAGTGTCTATGCTGGATGCTCTGTTACATTATTTATTGATTATGAAAAAGATCAGAGAGTAGAGAGGTATCATCGAAGTAACCCCCTTGTTCATTCTTTGCTCCTCTGTGAAGCAATTATACAATTGAGAAAATGCAGTGTTTCATATGTCATTACTAATTTGATGTATGCTTCCACAGCTTCAGTCTTTAAAAGTGTAGTGAGTGGATCCCGTGTTTGAGTGACTTCTAAAACATTACTATCTCTGCTTATGACTTCATATTTTCAAAATTTAAGCTCTCATCCCACAAGTCACCTTGTTATTCGATAAATGTAGTTTCTTCACTGGGGAAGCAATACACTTCATACAACTTTGATAAAGCAAATCTGTTTTATGAAGCCATGAATTGCTTTGTCAGAGTTATTTTTTTTTTAGCCATCATATTTTTTTTCTTTCCATGTAAAACATAATTTTAGCTGCATCAAAGAGTAAGTGCTCAATGCCAAAGAGTGACAATTGCATGGTCTCAGAGATCTTAATGAAATCTAATTTTTCTAGTTGATTTCTAAAAGACATAATGCATGGTCCTTCTTTCCTGAATCGCACCTCTGAAGATTAATGAAGGCTGCCAGATCATCTATTGTGTCCCCTAGTCTAGGGAGAGTATATTTTATTAAACTGCCATATATTTGTGCCACTACTCTGTCACTAATTTTAGCCAGCCAGATCGTTGCAGACTTTGGTCAAAATTGGTAAAAATTGGGACAGCTGTGAAGGGATCATTAGAAAATAGACTAGAAACAACTGGAAATGAATGTCAATGCTATAAATAGTAATATTGGAACAGCTGACAAACGCGCACGGTTTAGAACGGACATCACTTTCGAAACTGAAACATGAGGGTCAACGTACATCTTTATTAAAAACACGCATAAACTTTTGCAGAAAGTTAGAATAAATACAGGACAGGGCAGTTAAGGTGAGAAGCAAACTTAACCGGCCCTGTCCTCAATTATTTTCTAATGGCAAAATTCCGAAAATCATATGACAGGGACTCTGCTGGTTACTTTAATGATGACATTAGTTTCCCCCTTCTTCTTTCACTTCTACCATCTTAACCTCTTACCTTCTTCCTCCTATTCTGCTGACATTGATGGAGTCCTGGTGACTGCCAATCAAAAGTGACATGGACGAATCTAAGGATAGCAAGTATGCAGAAACTTCTCATTTTAATAATTTTAGCTGAGCTACTGAATATTTATCTTTTGATATGTTACTGGTCCTATTCATCAAGCTCAAAAAAACATTAGCAAACATGCTAATGGGGTATTAAGATACTGGCAGTCAGGGGTTTCTCATTGAAATTGCATGCACTAAAAGTCAAATTTATTGAAATGAAAATCCCTATTACAAGCGAAAACAGGAGTTTTTTTGCTAGTGATAAAACGTTTTAGTTTCATCCTATACATCAGAGGTTTATTGCCAGTTATAAACCTTATGGTAATAAGAATTAGTTAAAGAAAGTCTTCTCTCTATGAATTTAACTTGTACCTGCACAATACCTGTTCTGTTATCACCACCTCATGATTGCAATAACAGACTGAAATCATTTCTTTTTTTGAGTAAAGCATTTATATTGTGTGAAGGTTTTTACATATGTTTTATTTTGTTTAAAAATACATTTTACCACTCCTGTTCAGTATCACTGAGCTGCCATGATGTTTTTGTTTTGGATAAGTGGCAATAAAAAATTGTGGATATCACCATGAAGGGGATGTCCATAATAAATAGTTCACTGTATCTTTGAACTGTATCTCTATTGCTTTTTGCAGAAATAAATTTCATCAAACACCCCGGTCATTTTGATACTGCTAAGTAAAATTAGTGTTAACATAGTTATTTTGTAGTAAAGCATACATAAACAATAAACATTTTTTTTAAAATGCAGGGGTCTTTTTTAATATAGTGAGAGACCTTAAATATCAGACTTGCAATTACATAGCAAATTCACTTTGTATGGCAAAGCAAGCTTCCCACATGGATGAACTCAGCTCCCCTGCACTGCTATGGAGAAGCTACAGAAGTAACGAAGACAGACCACAATACAAGCTGCAAGGTAGGTGGTCCTCCTCTGCATGTCCTGCCAGAGGGCAAGCTGGAACTTGTCTTTCCAAGATAGATGGAGAGCCATAGGTTACACTGGTATACAGTCAGCCACATAATACAATTTAAAGTGGAACTATCATCATAGAGATGACACAATGGTAATGTACTATGGGACAGTGGTGTGTGCTCGCCTCTCAGGCTAGTTTCCAGCCAGCCCATGCCATTTTTTCCCATCATGCTCTCCTCTGAAAGGCTTTGAAACTTCCCACTGAGCAGTCTATATGAGCATGGAGAAGAGGGACATGCTCCATATTGCCCCACTGGTTTGACAGACACCTACAATTAGAGGGTTGCCCTCAATTCATCCTAAATGTGTCATTTGTGGATATTCCCTTTCAATCATGGAGCTAATAAACAATTTTCCAACCAAAACTAAAATGGATACACCCAGTTTGAAGGCAATATGTACATACAATTTTTTGGTGATACATAGAAAGACAGAAACAGCATTGGAATGGGGCATTGTTTAAGGTTATGCTCATTGTAATATACTAATCTGCATAATAATATTTAGCTTTGGTGGTTCAAACTTTCTTTGTTGTTAGAAAGTTTTTTATTGTTTTGTTTTTATTTATTATACACCCTGGGCTGTAACTAGAGGGCTGTGCCTTCCCAGGACACAGTGCGGGGTGGGGATGGGGGGTGCCACAGCTGGGAAAAAGCATCCACTCCAACCAAGGTTGGGGGCTGCATTCTTTCTTGCCCAGGGCACTAAAATGTTGAGTCAATGCAGCTGACGCAGGGACTCGGCAGTTCCCAACATGGCCTCGGCTGCAGGGTGGAATGACACAGGCGACAGATACAATAAGTGGCTGCACTCTGCCTACACAGTACCGTGAAGCCATCAAGTCCAAGTGGGGAGAATAGAGTCATCCGCACATTGAACCTCTAACCTCCAGTACTAAATTTCCCATATGGAGTCAGGCTTCAGGGCCCTGAGCACAGGACTCAAGGGCGATACCTATGTCCCCATTCACACTGAAAAGCACAAAACTGCAAAATATCTTTCATTTTCCACCAGAAAGGTTAATAATAATATCCTTGCGGTATATGAATAAAAATATTGTACAGTTTCCTTTTAACTTTAACTTTTTTGCTTTTGCAGACTCCTCATGTTAAGTTAAGCACATAATTCATAGCTACTGTATAACAAGATATTTGGACTCCAGAGATTGGATATGTAGCATTGCATTGCACTGAAACATCATAGCAAATGCAAGAATGCTAAATAGAAAACCTTCGAAAATGAATCCAAGCATATCCACTCATTGCTAATGCTGAATAATAGTTACATTCCTGGTGTCAACATTCAGCAAATTCAGCACTAAACTGGAAAATATATTGTGGGTTTAAAGTAATTGTATATTGCTATTTGTGTCGTTAAAACATCATGTGGTAACCTGAAAATAGATGACAAAAACCACTACTTTGCTGTTTCAGTTTCATCTGTATTAAGTTTTCAAATTCCCTAGTTCATTAAAGACTAATCAGATTGTTTGCAAAAAATATGCATACTTTCATCATAAGGGTGAAATACATGATCTTTTTTTCCTCAATAACCATGTATGCTCTTGACACCTCAGTCTTATCTGTTGTTGGTCCTTTAATACACCCACATACGAACCAGGCACATTACACAGGCAGATTTGGCATTATTCATTGTTTTGAAGTATTACTGTTACCTTGTATTTGGTGGATGTCATTTCAGTTATGGCCTTAAAGAATATAGAACCAAATAAGACTACCAGATTTTAATATTAATACGCAATATTCCTCCAGTGTTGTTTTGGTGTATGAAAGTTACCACACTGTTTTTGTACTCTCCCTGTCTGTTTATTTTTGTTTCTATATTCTATTCTTTGCCGGCTGAGGAATAAGAAAGGAACAGCTGTCCAGTTTGCCAAAAAACCTGTGCTAAACCTTTGTTCCACGCACTTCCCATTCCATTGCTTATTGTAGAAGTCCTGCTTTCATGCATAGATATGATCTACTGGAAAAATCTGCTACTGGCCACTAGTATATCTTAGTGGCCCTATACTATGTCACTCATTATCCAGTTGATCCTTATGCTTTCATACTTGGGGATACCCAGTGAGATCTGAAAGCAGCAGTGGACCCCATTTGGATCTAAACAAACATTTTTGTATTACAATCTTATGGGCTGATAGGATAGTTTAACAGCATAATAAATGCCTTTTATATGAATGACCATAGCGTTTTATTGCATATTGTTGCATTATTCAAGATCACAGAAATCAAAAGCAAAAATTATATATATTATTATATATATAATTAAATATATCTAATATATAAACGCTTAGTGTCGTCTGTCTGTCTGTGTGTGTGTGAAAAAAAAACAACAAGTTGCAGCGCCACCTGCTGGGCAGAGTTATACACTGACCTACTAAATTCTTAGTGTGTGTGGGAAAAAAATTCAAAAAGGGCTGAAATTTGGTAGGTCTCAAACTCATTTTCGGGAGGTAATTTTACCTCATGAACACACATGTGTAGAGGCGTGCGTTAGTGTGTGTGTGTGTGTGTGTGTGTGTGTGTGGAAAAAACTATTTTCTCAGAAAGGGCTCATCCAATTGACCTGAAATTTGGTATACTGACATTATTTGACAACAATATTAGAATAGTCAAGTCAGTTAACTTCCATCATCCCCCCTTCCCCCCGTGGGAGGGGTAGTAAAGGCTAAATTTATGAGTTGAGGGGTCAAACTCATTTTCGTGAGGTAATTTTACCTCATGAACACACATTAAAAAGGGCGCTTGCATCGGGAAGTAACGCTCTTCCCCTGAGGAGGCCTGGGCTAGGCCCAAATGCATGACAAGAATCTTTTTAAGACCTTAAGTATCTTGATTTGACTAGAATGCATGAGTATCATGCACGGGTTAACTTGTATTATTATATATATCTATAATATAAATGTCTAGTGGCGTGTGTTAGTCTGTCTGTGTGTGGAAACAAAAAAAAAACCAAGCTGCAGCGCCACCTGCTGGGCAGAGTTATACACTGACCTATATATTTCTTGAAGGAGAAGTGACAGTTGGGAGTGGTTGGTGGTTGCCGGGGGTGACAGTGGGGAGTTTTTAACACCTTAAGTAGCTTGATTTGACTAGAATTCATGAGTATCATGCACGGGTTAACTGACCTACTAAATTCTTAGTGTGTGTGGGAAAAAAAACCTCAAAAAGGGCTGAAATTTGGTATACTGACCTTATTGACGAGTTGAGGGGTCAAACTCATTTTCATGAGGTAATTTTACCTCATGAACACACATGTGTACAGTGGCGGATCCAGAGGGGTGCGATCGGGGCAATCGCCCCCCCTAGCAGGGGTTTGCTGCCGACGGCTGCACAGTATGTGCAGGTCCGTTTGGCAGTGACAGTGTGCTGCCCGGCTGCTCTGATTGTGTTTTAAACACAATCAGAGCAGCCGGGCAGCACACTGTCCCTGCCTGTCACTGCCGAGCGGACCTGCACATACTGTGCAGCCCCCGGCAGCCTCAGAAGTCAGAAAGGGGGTGGGACCTAAATCGCCCCACCCTAACACCCCCCAGGGAACAAACATTTTCTAGATCCGCCCCTGCATGTGTAGCGGCGTGTGTTAGTGTGTGTGTGTGTGTCTGTGGAAAAAACTATTTTCTCAGAAAGGGCTCATCCGAATGACCTGAAATTTGGTATACTGACATTATTTGACAAAAAAATGCATGAGTATCATGCACGGGTTAACTTGTATTACATATATTATTATTACATAAATTATATAATATATTATTTTCCTATGTGACTTGTTGCATGGGATTTTGTTATTCCACAAAAATCAGTGTAATGCTCATGCTTGGCCTAATAACTTTTCTTTTAAACAGATATATATTTAAATATTGTCATTAATACAGTGTGACTGTTCCAAACATGTAAATATTAGTTAGATATTATTATTTAATTTTTCTTATAGGTTTAAAATATATATAACCAATTTCAAATGTAATATATACCTTACAAATTGTAAATGCTATGAATGTTGTTGATATAATTTAAGTGATTCACAGATTTTCTGATATAATCATCCCAAAATCAGGTGATTGAACATGAAGTTTCAGCATTTTAGAGACAGTAGGGTTCATTTGCAAACATTGCATTTGGGTGGAAAATTTGCATTGAACCAAAGCAACCAATCAGCAATTAGCTTTGTCTAGTGCAAGTTAGGCAATGAAAGCTAGTTTCTGATTGGTTGCTATGACAGCTTCCAAATTTTCCACGAAAATACAATGCTAGAAAATAAATCTTTCGCAGGTGAGCTTATTCTGTATTATTTTTTTAAAATTTAGTATATAGACTCAAATCACAGCAGATTTCCCCCTTAGCTTACAAATGTGGAAATTCTGCAATCAATTTCAATGATTAGAAGCAAAATGAGATTCTATAAAACATAAGTACTTTAAATACTACTTTAAATACTACATGGATATTGTATCCTGCTATTAAGAAATGGGAATGCTTTCTCAAATGTATCACATTATATCAGCTTCTTAATAAATACACCCACAACCTGTCATGAATGATTATTAGATCCAAAGCATATCCTTAGAGCTAAGAAGCAATTCATGAAAACTTGGATATTAGATTACTGTCTGTACCAGATGTGTTAATTTCTTCCAGAATGCAATAGAGAAAGATAATCCAATCAAATCATCTAGCTGATGTTGTCCAACAAAGCAAACATGAACTAATTAGAACAGAACTACGTTATGCAGGCAAAGGTTTAAAATGCCACTGTCTGCAAGGTAGGGAAATACACAAAACTTAACTAAACTATTATGCATTTAGTTATATTATGGTAGCTCTACATTTTTTTCAATTATTGTGTACTTAAATGTTATTGAAGTCATTTACTCATTGCAATTTGCTCTGTAATGCATGAGTTCATGTAGTAACTATGACCACTGCTCCATAGGGCAAAGATGACTTCTCTGATGAGTATCTCTTTACCTTTGACACATATTAGACTACTGTGGTAATCTAATACTATTGGTTCATCATAGCTGTTTACATAACCAGTACAAGACAAACATGTAAAGTGCCAAATCCTATCCCATCAGAAGTATGGTTGCTCTAATCAAATCAAAAATAGCAAAAAGGTAGGCAGCACTAGCAAAATACCTTTAATTCAGTGTAGACATTAATGCAAAAACATTATTTTCTGCTGCTATACAATACGTCAACATTTTTAGGTCAAATGCAGGACTCTTGATCAAGACAGTGCCATCTTTCTTAATAAAGGGGCCAAATTGTTGACTTCTATTAAAGCAGACCACACATCATTACACTGCCACCACCAGCCAACATAATTTTCACCCAATATGGATGATATTTACCTTTGACTGGTGTAAAAATTAAACCCGTCTTTGTCATTTCTTTCCATTTTAATTTTTTAATGCATACTCAACGGTTGATCCATCTTCACTGTAGATCTCTAAATCCAAAAAAGTTACTTGTTCTTTACTTGTGTGGGAGGAGAATTCTAAATTGAGGTTATTGCTGTTAATGTATATGAGAATTTTTTAGAGATCTTCTTCTTGTCCATCCCAAATGAAAAACGTCATCTATATATCTGCGCCAAATAATGAAATGTTTAGAAAAGGGATTGTTGTTCCAGATGGTATCATCTTCCTATTTTGCGACAAACAAATTTTTGTAATTTGTTCCCAAAGCGGTGTCGGTTTATTGATTGTAGAACTCACCATTGAACCAAAAGTAGTTATGTTGTAATATGTATTCGACACCAATCAGAATAAAGTTGATCTGTTCATTTTCAAGATTGGTTTGAGTGTATAAATAATGATAGGTATGGGCACGGCCGTCAGCATCTATATAGAGATTTGACATCGCAAGTGCCCAGTATATATGTGGTTTAACTAAGTACCTGTAGGATGCTGGTTGTATCTTTTAAGTGACTTCATTGTGAAGTAACCAGCTTCTGTAGAAACGTATCTATATAACCTGATAGGTTTGATGTTATCGATTTAATACCAGAGATTACTGAACGTCTGGAAGGATTCTGAATTGTTTTATGAACCTTCGATAAATGATAAAAAACATGGATTTTTGAAATATTTATATACAAATAATCATATTCTTTTTTTGCCAAGATGCATAGACTCAGACCTTCTTCAAAAAGATTTTGAAATTCTCTTTGATATATTAAAGTAGGATCTTCCTTCATTTTTTTGTAGGTTGAAGTGTCCGATAGCAGCTTGGAGGCTTCTGCTGCATATTTGGTTCTATCCGTTACCACTATGCCACCCTCTTTTATCAGCTGGTTTGATGATAATATCGGCACTATTTTTTAGTTCTTTTAGTGCTTTACTTTCATTTTTAGTGATGTTAAGATTGAACTTAGGTTTGGAGGCTATGGATTCAAGTTTCGCTTTCACCTATTTCTGAAAGGATTCAAGGAAGGGGCCTTTTCTACAGTTCAGATAAAAATTGCTTTGTGGTTTCAGATTGTGTGCTGAGTGTGTTTTTAGTTTTAGTTTTTGCCATCATATTTATATTTATTTTTTATGCAATATAAAGTGTCTTCTCTAGAATCACTTTTATTGCTGCTCATTCTGGTATATTTTATTTTATTTTATTCTATTGCTTCACTTTATTCATTCACTATATAATTGCTGCCACCTCATTACTTTCTGTAGGAATTTGCTGCATCAGCTAAATATGATCTTTAAATAGATACAAGATTTTCCTCATCAGCAACTGTACTTGTGCTTCTTTCCTCCTTATTCTATACTGTCTAAATCTATATTTTTATAGATTATAAGAAGCAGCATTTATAACATAATCAAGGAGCGTGCACCATTCTCAGACTAGTGCTTAATAACTATGGGCCTGATTCATTAAGAATCTTAAATGAAGAGGATTCTTATTTCAGTCTCCTGGACAAAACCATGTTACAATGCAAATTAGTATTCTGTTTTGCACATAAGTTAAATACTGACTGTTTTTTCATGTAGCACACATATCAACTTTAAATTTCTGTGTACAAATAAGCTATCAAGTATTTGTGTGCTACATGAAAAAACAGTCAGTATTTAACTTATGTGCAAAACAGAACACTCATTTGCACCCCTTGCATTGTAACATGGTTTTGTCCAGGAGACTGAAATAAGAATCCTCTTCATTTAAGATCCTTAATGAATCAGGCCCTATCTTAATAACTATCTGCTCCTGTAAATTAATTTCATGAACATTCACTTCCAAGGGAAAATTTCAGATATTACCACTCCATTAGTTTCCAGAGGTCATACTAACACAAAACTATCCTAGTAATGTGTCTTTCAAGGTAATACCTGTAGCTGTGTTATACTTCCTAGGTGAGTTATATCATTTAATTCATTTTTCACAGTTTTGTAAATTGCAATCAACAGGAAATCCCATCGTAGGTATCTCTCTTTGCTGATCAGTTGGTATATGTGTACAAAGCCAACAATTGGGTGGATACATGTCTGTCTTTAACATATTCTACAGTGACTTGAATCCAAGAGATTTAACTCTATGGCAAACAAAATGCACAGACAAAAATAACTGTTTAGTTTCTAATTTGATAAGCACCAGAAAAGTAGACCACTGACCTTTGCCTACTATCTTTCCCTGTTAACTGAAAGTTGCTATTTATCAAGGTGTTGTGGCTATCCACACTTTACCTCCCACGTGAAACGGATTAACCCTTGCTACTGTACCTCTATCAAATGCTTGATACCTAAAAATACTGTACCCAAAATGTCCCTTTCGGATGTTCAGGCCTGAGTCTGTTCTTAAAGTCACTTTCCACTCAGGTTGTGTGGTATCTACCAAGCACTTGGAATATTGAACTGACTCTTCATATGTCCTTCTGTGAAGGCAAAGACTGCCTCATATCTTCCTTTTAAACATCCCCTGATGTTTAACATTACTGGTATCTCCACCCATAATTAGTGGTGTGTTTCCTTTAAAACATGTATTTATGGGCTGTCACTTCCCAATTAAAGTTGTCCACATTTTATGTTTCTCCCCAGCGTACTGTATATGACAAGTATAACTATGTGTATGGTTTGTCTGACTCCATTGACCTATCAAATGATGTGTTCCTAGCAATTGGTCTATTCTTCAACAGCATCACTGTCTGCACTAGTTTACATGTTTTTTCTTTGAAAAGGTCATTTTAGCGCTAAGCAATACAAGTAGCCTAAGAGTGGTATGGGACATGGTATGTCATATTCAGGACCCAGTACACTTCAGAGTCATTGGCCGATTCTCGAACACTGTTTCCAGATAAGTGTGTTGGGGCTATTTTGGATTTCTGCCCTTTTGGACTGGTCCAATGTAGTTAATCTAAAACTGCTGTTTGAGTCAGGTGCCTCTTTGGAAGGATCCATGTTTTTTTTCCATTATTGGTCTCACCACAGATGAGGCAGATTGCAGTTACAGAATTTATAATGTCCATTGTCACTAAAATCCATTGTCATTGTGCCCACTCATATAGGATGTTCTTTACCCAGTCCCTTAGCAGATGGCTTCCTCTGGCCAGATACAACAACAAGTGGTTTACCAATGAAGTCTCAGCAAAATTGGTCAGCTGGTCAGCTGTTGATTGGGATTTTTAAAATATGGGATCATGAATAAGTGTACATTTCCTTTCCCTTTAGTATGTAAGCTCTCTTTTCTTCTGTCACAATTCCATTTCTTCCTCTTCAAAGGCACTGTATTTGATATGCTTGGAGCTATTGGAGTCTTGGTTTTACTTGTCTTGTTCTGTACTGTTGTACCCTGTATGGTCCACTGTTCGTATTGTACTTTGTATTTTGTGAGACACTGCTGAACCCTTCTGGTGCCATATAAGAAAAATAATAATAATACATTGTTCACATGTAATTTCCTCTTATATGAACTTTTTTTCAAATGAAAAACCATATGTCTGTACCGTCCCAAATGGGCAATTCGAGCGCCATTCAGTTGTCATTTTTTTCAGGCCAGTTCCTAGGTAGTAAGTCTTTTACACAGAACCATCCACACAGCATATTGCAGCAGCGATAATAATTAATAGTTTATTAAATAAAGCATATTTTACATTTTCAATTGTTATATTTTTTTTATATTTTTTTACTTTTTTTTTTTTTTAATTTTCTTTGAATCCCAAACTGTGGATGTTTGACCTGGCAATGCCGAGTCACACATGCATAGAATGGATCACCTCTGGTCAGCAAAGATGTAAGTCTCTGCTTGTCACCAGAAATTGAGCATTGCTCAGCTGCCCCGGCGACCATTTAATGATAAATAGCAGTGATAGAAGATTTTCTATCGCTGCGAGATGCAAGGATAGAAAATTTGTTCTATCATTGCTTTTTATTAAATAGAACCCAAGTATGACATTTTATCATATAAAAAACTATGCCACAGTACATTGATAATAAATATACTACAGTATACTTCCATGTTATAATGCTCCACATAGTAAAAATTATTTGCTTCTATATTGAATGTTGTATTTTACCATAATTTAATAAAGAATACCGCAATAATAGATAAAGTCCAAAATTTTACCTAGTGTTCACATTCTATTATTATTATTGTAAAGTAAGAACAATTTGGTATCAATCCATAGTTTAGTGTGGAATTTCCAAATGTTATTCCAATAGACATTAGAACTGAAAGATTACAGTGCAGTGGAAAATCATGCTTCATTTTCAGTTTCAGAGGGACAAAGTAGAGTTGAACCTTGAGAGATTTATGCCTTTGTATTCTCCATGCTTCTGCACTGAGAATCTGCAGGACTTTATAGACATGGGAGAGAATTCATGTAGAGATTGTTTAAACATGTGTCTCTATTTTACAGTCGTGCATGCTAAATCTTCACAAACTTGTACAGCACAGTGGTGTAAGTTTTGGCCCTTGTGGTCATTTATCAACAGACATTCATCAAGATGTTTTGGAAAGAATGTGAAGCAGTTCTGCCCAAGCTTAGCTATAGAATATTATAGTATGTTAGAGCTCAGGATTATATTAAAATATTATGCTATTTGGATGAGTTCCTATTGGAGATCTAGATGCTGGAATAAAATGTGCAATAGTCTTCAGATTTCATAAGTTCATTTTAATGAGTCTGCTTAGAGAGGATTCTGTGCACAGGTCACAGAATCATTCAAATCTCGTCTAGTTTTAATCAAAACTGAAATGATTCTCACACAATTATAAAAAAAAGTTTTTTCAAGATGTTTACAATTGTAGGACATACACTATTTTTCTAATCAAGCTACAGAACATTTGTGAGCAGTAACATTGTCTCATGTGTATACTTTTGCAGATTTGTATACAGTAAAGTATTATTCTTGTTTAAAGAAACATGCATATCTTTTATTATTTTACTACAACAATCTATTTGTACTATGTATGCATTCATTTATTTATTTAATTAGCTATAATAAAATATATGTGTTAGAGCATTCTGTGGATTTTCTGGAGTATGTTGGATAGTCAGACATAGGAATAGGTCCCAAAGCAACATTTTGCCCTAGAAATGTGCATTTGTAGAATCTGCCTTTATTAGCATCCGGTATAGACTAGTAACATATATCAGGTTTCTTGTCTCTTGTTAATGTTGTCACCATCAACATTTCAGCCATATCACGGAGCTTCAGCATCTTACCAGCTCATTTCACTTCAATTTTATGTGTTGGTGCAGTTCCAGTAATAATCTTAAGAGGCAATGTGTAACTATAGTCGGGTAATCTATCTCTTACAACGTTACTAAGGAATGTTGCTTCCAACATCTTTGAGCAATCTCTATAAATTGAACTGATCCCGGTTCTGCTGCATTGCAATCTTATGCAGATAGCATGCTGTATCAATCCAGAGACACTGGAGAACATTTTTATTCAGGTTCTATTACAGATTGATGTGTTTTTATTGTACTATGCTAAAAACTCTCCATTTACTGTACTGTATTGGCCAAAAACTCTCTACATATGGTTGAGTTAGCATTTGAGATCTATTTGCATTGTAAAATCCAATATATTGTTACAGCCCTTCCTACACTGGATTCAATAGGTGTTTATTATTTCATTAGAATATATACACCTATGCAGGTTATCAGTTATATATTTCATTATGTTTCATTTATATTCATCAATTGAATTATTTGTACAACATTGCCATGTGACATTTTTCAAATGTTTGTTTTAGTTTTTACAAAGACAGGACTTGTCACTGATCACACTGAATTAAATAATATTATAAATAATAAATAAATAATAATAAATAATAATATTATAACATATGATGTCTGATTCATTATGAAACATGAGTCCTGTTGTGTGACATACTTTGCATGAAATTGCTCTGCACATGCTCAGAAACAGACTATACGCCACAAATGCATACAATTGATCTTCAAACGCAAATGACAACTCCGACAGCCTACTATTTAAAGGGCAGGAGGCAAAGCACAGTAAGGGCGTGCCAAGGATGAGTACACGTACATTTGTATGTGATTTTTGCCATATTACTTGCGCCAACTACAAGGCATGTGTAAGTGGTGATTGATAGAGATAACAGTTACATATTCATGCCAGAACATGTGTTTGCAATTAAGAGCAACTGTAAAAATGCATTTTATGTACAGTAGGCATTAATAAAACCCTATTAAATGTATTTCATGTTAAAAAAATAAATGTATATTTTTTTAATGATTATATTATTAACAGGCCTTAATGTATTAATTTTTTTCTTCTGTGCATTCTGATGGGACTTTATATTGTACATATGCATTGTGCTTATACTGCAATGTGTTGTGTCTGTCTGCATACAGCACGTGACATATAGGCACAGTGTATAATACAGAAATGGAAGTTGCTCAATCAATTTATAGGTTGATAGCAGGTGATTGAAAGAGAGGGGTTATCCTGAAAGGAACAAATACAGAGGAAATTCCCCCGCACACTACTATAACCAGCAAAGGAGCTGCCATTTGTACTTGTAAATCTCAGTTGCACACATTTGCAAATGTATGGAAAGCCACCCACCCACTGCGCTTCTGCTAATAGGGTGGTTCTAACTCTAAACAGTGAGAGTCCTTATATTGGGCCATATATATATATATATATATATATATATATATATATATATATATATATAAATATATATATATATATATATATATATAAATATATATATGTGTGTTTTTTAATTGAGAGCTAACTTACCAAGATGTACTCAAGAAGCCTCAAAATGACAATACAGCACCAGCACTCCCCATCAGCTACTGACACCAACATGCCTCTCAAACAAACAATACAGAAGTGGAAGTTACTCAATCAATTTATAGGTTGATAGCAGGTGCTTGAAAGGGGCGAGGTTATCCTGAAAGGAACAAATACAGAGAAAATCCCTAGCACACTGCTATAACCAGCAAAGCTGCCATTTTTACTTGTACATAAATATGCAGAGGTGTAGGCAGAGTGTACCTTCACCTGTATTCAACAGGAAACGTTTCTTGAGATCCATTTGTACTTTAATATGGGCATATGTACATACAATTTCAGCCCATTTTAAAGAATACAAATTGTGCTAACTTTGCATTCCATGATAAATCAGGCCCATGTAGTCTAAAATAAATGGCCTAAGGAAGACACACTATCAACAAAGATTTCAAACTTCCTTTAGTGAATGCACCAGCTGAAGCTCCTTCCAAATCTCTAGAACAGTGTCCTAATAGCAGCAGCATTTTAGGAAATTAGTGGGCCTATGTGCCACTGTGCATAACTGCTTACATTTTTGAATGAAAGGATCTAGACAGAGACAGGGGCATTCTTATGTTACACAGGGGGCGTTACCACGGAACATTGGGGGGTGTTCCCAGCACTTCAGAACAGCTGGGGTGACCCCAGCACTTCCCCTCTTCTACAACACCCCTTCAGTGCCGTGGGTACCTGCCCCTAGTATGTGCAGCATTGAAGGACCATAATTTCATGGGTCGTATCTCCCAATTGTCCTCGAATCGGGTCAAAAGTCCTTTTATGTGAGGGAATCAGGATAGTTTGGAGGTATACATATATGACAACAGGAAGAATAGTGGGGAAACATGTGTGACAAGGGGAGAGTAAAGCAGGAACATATGAAATTTAATTTTCATTTCACTACCCCCACTTGTGTTATTCACTCCACTGACTATACGCCAGTGAACAGAAATGTATACAAATGCAAATGACAACTAAGACAGTCTACTATTTGAAGGGCAGGAGGCAAAGCACAAATCTTCACCAGCCCCTCCTTTACTTATCTTAAACACACAGTGGTGGTTAAAAGAGGCGAGCTGTCTGCTACTGTTCCCGCCATTTCCTATACACAGATATTATTTTCAGATATTTTTTGCTATTTTTTGAAGTTTCCCCCTCTTATTATTACTCCCTTGTCTTTGAGCATTTTGTAATATGCTACTGATGCCCCTGTCTACTCCTTCATACCCTCCCCTCACTTTTGTCCTCAGCTCCCTTTTACCCCTTACACTAACCATATAATACTGTCTACATTTCAATTGTCAACCTAATATTACTGTCTACACTGTGAAGTTTCGATCTAATAATACTGTCGAACTTTGAATTGTCAACCTAATGTTGTTGAATTTTTTTAATATCACCAAATGAATGTATAACCATCAACCGCATACCACTCAGCCTCAAGCTAGAGATGATATAACCTCCAGTACTGATGACACATGTAGGGAATCACCAATCACTCAGCCGCTATAAGAACCTCAGCTCAGTGCTCTCCTCAAGTGTCTGACTATCAATTATGCCCAACATTGATACTCCTGCTTCAGGACTATACTAAGAAGTATACCATCTATTTGTGTTTCTTCAACTCCTATGTCCAGTCTCCCCGACAGTAGCACACCCATACCTGCATATCCAGCTGCAGTGGTTTTGGCAAGTATTCTGTTGCTTTCACGGGGGGAACAAACTACACTGATCCACAATTTGGATCTTCACTGAATAAAGTTCATATCCCTGGTTATGGTCCTGTGGGGGTCTTTGACTCGGTGCCAGTGTATTTGGTTTTGCCAATCCCATCTGTTATTGTCATCTGTGTGTGTACCCCACATACTTGCTGTCTATCTCTGTTTTACAGAGTCACTGAGATATATTCTGTCATATCCATTTGTTTATTGCACACTAAGCGCTGTTCAAACACTGCCAACACACCCGCAGGGGAGAGCTGGCAGATTTTAGCCCGGGGCCAAGACTCGACTCAGCAGCCTATTAGGAACATTTTAAAGGAAAAGTAAATGTAGGTGGGTGGCCCAGTAACCCAGCCCAAGGTAACCACTATGGGACCTGCCCACCAGCCATGCCTGCCCCTGTACACCTTATAGCACACTATGTGCTGCTCAAATAGTGCCAACACGCTGTTCCCTGTTAAATCATTTTTATTGTTGTTTGATTTTTTTTGAAGGTTTAATTTTTGCAAAGTCACATAAACAAAAAATAACGATTGACAAAGTGACTACACATATTGAATGTAAAAGAAAACCACTCAGAATCTACAACCAATGCAGAACATAGAAATCACCAAGTCAACCAGTTATTAAGATTTTGTTACGACTCTGCCTGTGTTTTTGTATGTGTCAGCAGTACCTTTAATCCTCCAGAGGTGCTGCTGTTCTGCTCCTGAGCTTGCACCATGCCTGAAGGGGTTAACCTCCTTGCCAATTAGAACTGCACCTGGCTCTCAGCTTCTTATATCTGCCTCAACCTGTGCTCAGTGCAGTTCATCCGTGTATACCTGGCTGCTGCTTGTGTCCCCCTGTTCCAGTTTGGTTCTGCTGATACTTGATCTCCCGTTGTGACCTTGGCCTGTTTACCATTTATGCTTGTTTGCTCGTGACCCCAAACTCTGCCTGAATACTGGATACTGCTTGAACTCTCGTTGCCCTAGACCTCGGTCTGATTACCGGACTATGCTAGTATGCTTGTGACTATCTACTTTGCCTGGACTCTGGTTTTGCTTGTACTGGTGTTGCCAGACCTCTGCCTGGTCATTTGACTCTACTCCTCTGTTTGCTTCCCTGGACAGATTCTTGCATCCTGGCATTGGGTAAGTCACCATTCTTATCCCTGCATTTAAACTATATTTGCATTCACTGGAACCTGTTATTTCTGTGTACCTTCCTGCACACCTGTTCATATTATGTTGGGAGTTATACCTGTTTATGAAAACCTGCATGTTCCTTGAACAGAATCTTTGCTCATATATTTTGCCGGAATAAAGACATTTGTATTATACTTCCATGGCTGCTTCCTGAGTTTACTAGGAATCATATCAGATATAAGGAAAATGAGTGACCCAAATTTTTCATACTTACAGAAGAGAAGAAGTAGGAAGAGGAGAGAAAGCGAAAAAAGGGAGATGGAAAAAGTGGAAGAGGAAAGAAAAACAAGGGGGGAGGGAGCAAAGTGACTAGATCCAATATAAGAGAATGGAGAAGCTCTGGAAGGAAAGGAAGTAATAGTACTGAATTATGTAAAGGGTGGGCACAACTGAAAGAAGGATAACCACGGGTCCCAGACCTTGGTGGAAGCTGTTGAGGAGTTGCGTATAACACTGGTGATATATGCCATCCTTTGGGTCTGCCAGACTCTATTGATAATGGACTGCATGGAAGGAGGGGATTGCAGCCACCAATCTGCCGCTATTTGGCAAGTAGCTGCCGAGAGAATATGTCTAATTTATTTATTCTGATGATGCGATGCCGAGGGAGCTCCCATGGGAAGGAGGAAGCATTTAGGCTCCAGGGGAATGTCCACCTGAAGTATTGAGTGGATCAAGGTTTTGCTCTCAACCCAGAAACTTGACAGCTTTGGGCACATCTACCATATATGGAGGAATGTTCCCTCGTGGGAGCACCCCTGCCAACACTGATCAGATGAGTCAGGAAGGATTCTACAGAGACGCAAAGGTATATAGTACCAACCATATAGAATCTTATAGATATTCTCTTTAATTCTCTAATTCTCTTTAGCCCATTGACTATCTCCAGAGTCAGTTGTGGTCACAGGCCACACTCCCTGTCAGGAGGTCAGAGCAAAGTCTGTGCCGCACCTGGCAGGGCTCCAAGGGTCTCCATGTGTGCCTGGTGGGTTCAGACACTGTTGTATTTGGATGGCACATATATTAAATTCCTGAATTTGGTGTAAAATGATAAATTAGTGCAGAGCTCTGCAATGTGAGGACCATCTGAAATGGCTTCCAAGCCACGCCCCCAAATAATTTTTATTGTTGACGCAACATAATACAACATTACAGTTAACAAACTTCACAATCAAATTCAATGGATCAATTACAGTAGAGCCATGAAAGACAACATATACAACATTCTCTCTATCCCTTGCTTAACCAATTATGTTCCAGGCGTGATCAACACTCTATAGATCTAAATAGGAATGCCCTGAAATCCCCCAACATAGCCCCAAAAAAATGTCCAAAATATGGCAGAAAGGAAAAGAGGAGAGAGGAAAAAGGGGAGGAAAAAACTGCTACACCAAAAGCATAGAGAGAAATGGATGGAAATATTGGCGGCACCGCATCCAACGAACATAGCTATTAACTGAGTCTGAGATTTTCAATAAAATTGGAAGATCTTCTAACAATATTCTCGTTTCGAACCAAATGGTATAGCGGAAACATTGAAGAATAAGACATTACGTGGACCGTGGCAAACTGTTGATAAAGCTTTCCAAAATAAGGAAAAACTTTTCAGTATAAATGTCTTCTTGTAGTGATGCCTCCAACCAGTCCATCCTAAACACAAAAAAATTATTTATTTTTGAATAAAGTAAGAGTAGGAGACTGTTCATAAATCCCCTGGTGTAATATGCATTTTCTTGCCACGGTAAAAATAATAAGCAGCAGCTTCCTGCTACCTTTAGACAATTTTAAAGAGTCGAACACACCAAGTACCGGCCATTCAGGAGTAAGTGGGCTATAATTCAGAAGGTAGTCAGAGGCATATTGTTGAACTTGCCTCCAAAAATATTTAATTTGGAGGCACTCCCACATGCAATGCATGAAAGAGTCTCAGGAAGAACCCCATTTCAAGCATATATCTTTATTAGATAAAACCATAGTATGTCAGCATTGAAGTGACAAATATCTCAGTTGAAATATATTTGAAAACATCTCCCTATATGAACTGTCTGGAATAGTAGTGCAGGAATAAGACAGAGTTTTTAGAAGACAGTCAATAGAGAGATCTGAAAAATATACTAAGCCAATGAGATAAACCAGAGGAGACTTTGCTATGGTCAAATGGACTATAAAGGAGTTGGTAATGTGAGGAGTGCATGATAGCTGTAACAATACATCATCAAGTTTATTGGACCACTCACCTGAGGTCAGTTGAACAGATATAGTAGAAGCTTAGTGCTGAGCTTGATAAAACACAAACCAATGTGTCACTGGTATCTCTCGTATTTAGTCAAAAATTGAGTGATAGTCATAGGTTTATGATCAATAAGATTCATTAAGAAACGAGCATTACAAATACCTAAATTGCTCCACATAGGAAAAGGATAAAGAGGAGTTCCCCAAAAATGGCAAAAACAAGGATTGGGAACTGTTTAGATTACATTTTTTCTTTCCAAGTTGTTCAAGTGGACATCAGTAATGGATTGTCTAAAATAGCCTGAGAAAGTTCAGCTTTATGCAAATGAAGAAAAGATACTAGATCAACATAGGGCAAAAAGGAGTGATCCAAAATAAGATTTGTACAAATGGTTGTAGAGCGAAGCCAATCTCAAATAAAGCGCAATTGTACAATTTTAAATTCGGGAGATTGACCCCTTCCTCCTCCAGATGGACTCTGTTGAAGCTTGACAGGGCTGATTGGTGAGCGTTTATTATGGCCAGATAAATTTACAAAATTCTCTATTAAGAAGCTTCTCATTAGCCGATGTTAAAACTAGAGGAAGAATTTGTAGGGGATAAAATATTTTTGGAAAAGCCACCATTTTTAGAAAGCTGATATGGTCCAAATCCGACAAGGGGAGTTTCAACCAGCTATTGGTGTCATCCAAAACTTGTTTAATAAGTGGTTTCATATTAACAAAATATAATTGGTGACGATTTTTAGGGAGCTGAACTCCTAAATATGTTATGGCAGAGTGTGCCCAAGAAAGCTTAAATTTTTAAGGCAGTAGGGCATCATAGTGGAGTTTATAAACATATCAATCGATTTATTCCTATTGATAATAAGGCCAGATACAGTAACAAACTGTGTAATAGCATCCAGGATTGAAATGAGAGAGCTTGTAGGATTAGATATATAAAGCATTAGGACATTGGCAAATGCCGTGATCTTAATTTAAAAAGTATCCGACTGGATGCCCTTAAAGCTAAGTAGAGTATCTAAAATTCAGAGTAAAGGATCAAGAGCCAAATTAAATAATGCGGAGAGCGGACATCCCTGGGTGTTCCCCTTGACATAGTAATAGGGGCACTCCTCTGACCATTAACGTTGAGCAAGGTAACCGGTAAATTATATAAGAAACGTATAAATTGTGAAAAAGCATCTCCAAGAGCACAGTATAAAAACACCTGTTGGGGAAGTGTCCTTTATACAGTATCAAATGCTTTCTCAGCATCAATGCTCAGAAGAATGCCCTCAGAATGATTGCAATCAGAATTGCCAGAATGTCTCTGGGATGCTGCCATAATGGCCACAATGTCTGTCCTAACTCCTTTGATAGAGTGCCTACCATGGGTAAACCCCAACTGATGAGGTGTAAGATGTTGAGGTAAAAGTAATAGTAATCTATTAGCCATGATCTTTGCCAAAATCTTAAAACAATTTCAAGGTGAATTTTCCGGGAGTATAAGTGCAAACTGAAAAAGTAACTGATACAGGGGCGTGATTAGAAATGAAAATACTATTAAAAGGTGAGATGTTACCTTTAGCAACCAATCAGATTCTAGCTGTCATTTTGTAGAATGTACTAAATGATAATTAGAATATGGTTGATTGCTATAGCCAACATCTCCACTTGCTCTGCTATCCTCTACATGAGTGATCATTCATTTCAATTAGAAAAACTTGCATAAATACACGGGATCATACAGAGTCATATAATTGAAATGATTTTGAACTATACTTCAGTCTTCAAAGTAGTTTGTTAGAGAGAAAAATCTATTTTACCTTGCTTAGTGATTTGTTTGCCTTTAGTTTGCTAGTAAATTATTTAATAAGTTGATAACAAAAACACGCTAGTGTTCACTTACTAGTATGAGATTTGGGTGCAACATTTCCACTAAACCATGGCAGCCAATCAAACAGTTGGACAAAAAATGTGAGTGTTAAATACAAGCAAAAATGTGTCTGTTTATATCGCTATATTTTCAGTTCCACGTGTATTAAGATATTGGCAACTTGAAATCGACTGTACAGAAACATAGATCACAAAGATGTAGTCATCATCATCAACACAAAAAATTACAGCAGGCCTATGGCAAATGCAAAAATAAATATCCTAAAATAGAAATCTTAAGCATATATGCAAGTTAAAATCGGACGCAACTGTATTGTATTGAAATTATATGTGAACACACTTCTCCAAATGCAAGGGGCCACAATTCTAAGATACTCTAAACTTCAAATATGGCCAAAAATTGTACTCATGCACAGTATGACCAATTTTACGCAAGTCATTTATTTAGAAAACAGACTTATTTTTTAAATCAGGTCCTAATTTCTTTATTCTCTCTGGACTTGAACTGACTTTTTATGACCCCACAGAAGCAAATCAAGTTGTTCATAGCTTTTTACATGCAGTAGAATGTGGTATAACCTTTCTGAAACTTCATAAATAAAAATGTGTAATTTTGTTAACAGTGGGGTATATAGACATGAAAAACTGCATATTGTACAAAATGCATTCATTGATTTGTTGAACAAATAACTGTTCACTTCAAAAGCTGATAATTCACTATTTGTACAACACCATTTTGCTGTGAACCATAACACAGGGCAAAAGGTTTAGTTATGGTTGAAGATAAATCAGGAATCTTTGTCTTGATCCGTCTCATGACTGTGCATTGATTTATAGGGTCTGTGGGAAACAGGAAATTAAGACATATTTCTAACTTCGCAGTATAAATTTGAGCTTTTCTTAGAATTTCAATGTTTTCTGATAAAAGCATTAGTAAACTATTTTAATCTAGTTTACAAATGTACATTTTTGAGTATTATAGCCTTTTCTTTATCTTTTTGTTTCAATTAACAGTTTATTTTTTACCTCACGTTATCTAGGTATGTTCCATTTCCCTCAGGTCTTAGAAGTAATTAATTTTGTAACACTTTTAAAATAGATAATTAAAGAGTAGAGATTACAGATGCGCTTCAGATATCTGAAAACATAACTAAAAAGATTTAGAGGAAGTACATTTGTACATAATAGAATAAGCACTTACCTTACTACCAAAATATTGATCCCATTAATAAATAGATTATTTTTAATGAGCACAAAATAACACCATTTGTTTCTGACATATTATTTTCTGCCATTCATAGTGTTAAATCAATAGATTTATTTATGAAACGCAGTACAAAAACACACACATAAACTACAGACTGCAGAGGTCTTACTGCTGTTACTATAACCACTCCTAAACTTTAACCATAAAACTTAACACTAAAAATAACGACACCAGACAACTGTTGAATTTGGCAAAAGTTAGGTCACAATTTATTAAATTTGAATTTAAATAGGTGGTGGAGAAGGCAAAATTGTGAGGCGGCCCAACCTACGTCAAAATACCAAACAGTGTATGGCCATCTGGCACTAACCACTGGTCCCAGGACAAATCCTTAACGATTGGCCGGTGCTAAATCTGGCGTCAGTGTGACTGCCCCCCTCTGGGCTCACAATGCCCCGCCCGTACAAGGCAAGCCAAGAGGGTAGTGCCCTTCGGCCAATCAGTGATAGCATTGTGTGACCAGTTGCCGACCCACAAAATGCCTTTCTGCTAAATGGCTGTTCCGCAAAGCAAAAGGTTAATAACAAATCAACAACATATTACGGGAGTGTGCAGTAGGATTTCCAGCAGGGAAAGAAGGATCCAGCATGCCTTGCTTAGGAATATATACTCTCCAGGAAGTAACCACCCAGCAACTCCCATTGGCTGGAAACTGGAAAAGGAGTTATCCCCGAAGGGTAAGTATCATTCGTTAACCCTATCATCTTCATTTAGGGACGTTTAGCTTATGGCTGCACTTGTCATTAATGAAAATGATGGTTACATTAAAAAATAGGAAAGCTCTGCCTTCTGGACTATAAAAGCGGATGGTTCTTATGCGCGTGAGTTCCATCATTTCTAAATGTGCCTATGTTCCATATGCCCACACTTATCTTAAGCCACTTGCCAACCTACTACAGTAGATTTACAGTGGGCTGGTGGCTCTATGTCTCTGAGGCAATATTTTATAATGTTGCCTTTTATTGATGGTTGCTCACTTCTGTGTACACCACCAATGTGGGACCTGGGTGATTACTAACAGCCAAAGGGTCCACAAAAGTGCAAGAACTGAAGCACTTCAAAGTGAACGCAGTGTGTGGAATTTTGTGTGGAATAATGATAGTTAACCTGGTTATGTCATGATGATGTCACCAGGAATTTTATGCTTGTTGGGAAAGATCAGATCATATTACACCTATTATACTATATTAATTTAATTTAATTTTATTATATTATATTAATTGAATCTAATAGCATCTTGCATGAAAGCTGCTAATAGATCCAGATATCACCAGACCTAATAATTTTAGCGTGCAGGGAAGATATGACGTATATCAAAACTGAAAAATAAATAAACGCATTGTTTCAAAAATAATAAGTTAATAAGAAATTCATTTTTTTTGTAAATAAGTATATATTATATTGCATTGTTCAAGCTTTAATTTCATGTATTTGGTGTTATGTTTACTTGTAATTGGTATGTGTATAAATTATTATACTGACACTGATGCAGTGTTTATTATGTTGAGTTGGAGTCAAGCTGATTTTTGTGCTGTATATAATGCATATATATTATTCTCATATGTATGCATTAAAAGTATTATTATTATTAATTATAATGTCGTGAACATAGACAACTTACAGTTATTTATAAGGGTTAACCCATCACATAATTGTGGGGAATAAGGCCTTAAGCATAACTGCAGTGTAATTATGGTATATCAAATAAATCCATTGATAAGTTGAGCTACTAAAGTGTAAAATGTGAAGGCAGAAAGTCTGTTGTGGGTGTAATTTGTGGCTTTGCACATTCCAGTGTGAGAAGATAGCAGTGTCACCTGTAGAGGCTTCAAAGGGTCCTTGCTGTGAGCTATATCCTGACACAAGTTAGTTTTTGGACACCTGAATAGACTTTGTGGGGCCAGTCACAGCTTGACATCCTTGTAGCCAAAGGCAGCATTTGAAGGCCTATACAGGTATATAGAAATATGAGCTTCAAAGGAAAATGTTTTCATAGTCCATATTTTGGGAAATCAGGGTGGCACTCCATACTGAGGAGCAGAAATCACACCAGAGTTGTGAATAACAAGTACTGGTGGTATCAGGAAACAGCGATAATCACATATCTTTGGAAAAGGTATGTCACATTGTCATATTTCCATTATGTTTAGTATTTAAATGTGCAGGAGATTATGACCGGTTTATTGAAGTTATGTCTCTGTGATATATCTGTGAACAATTACCCAAAGGTCATAACTCTGGGAATATTTGCGAGCAAACTATAGTGATATCCCTGCCCCCCTATTAGCATTAACACTGCCCCTGTGAAAACCGACCCATTTCATTTTGCTTAAAAAACCTGTGTTTAAAAGGGGCAAATTGTCAGTTTCTTGGGGATGAATCCAATTGAAGGACTGTCCATCTTTTCTGCCTACCACCAGGCATACAGATTATTAAATGTAAGTTATGCTCTGTACTTTCATCCCATTTGTTTTTATAACTGTTTGCAATTTTTTATTTGTATCTCACATCTTTATCTAATTGTTTACTTTTTTATTCTCTGTAAGCATTGTACCTTTTGTGTATTAAATCTAAGGCGCACGTTTACCGATATTACGGTAATCGTGCGCGGAAAAACATGTAATACGGTAATTTACTCGCTGGATTTCAACTTGCAGTTCCCTGAGCTGCGAGTTGAAATCCAGCTACAAATTACCGTATTACATGTATTAGATTTTCCGCGGTGGGATTTTCGGCGATCCCGCCGACAATTGAATATGCCCCTAACAATTTAATAGTTCTGTCCTTATTGCTCTAAACGAATCCATTGCCGGTGTAGAAGAGATAAGATTGCTTGACCATGTTAGAACCTTTAATTACTCAGGTGTGAATTGCGAATACATTTGTATACCAAGCCAAGTGTGTGCCTGCCTGTACATTTGTGTCATAGAGCCTTGAGTGGTTAAGGGTTAACCCTTTGATTGCTGGTGCCTTGCTAAGTGTGTGTAACAAGGAGTGCTCATTGTGTGCCAGTGTGGGTCAGGATATTGGGGTCCTATTGTCCGTATTGAATAGGTGGTGGCAAGACCAAGATGGGTGTGGTTGTGTGAGCACTGTTTGGGGTGATTTAGCAATCTGTAGCCTTAGGGAGGTGAGTGTGAGATTTGGGCTGGAATCCGGTGTGTTCCCTTACAGTAAACACTTCCAAGTCAGGAGTGCGCAAAGTGCGGTTTGTGACTGGTAAAAGCAGTTAGGATAGGTTTTCCTGACAAAATAGAGGTGATATATTGTCTGACTGTGTGAAAATATGAAACAATATTATATCAGAGAGTAGCCAGAGGGTCTCATCCTTGACAAATAATAATGAGACACAATATGTTTATATGTCCCAAATATATATGACATTGGAGGTTTGAGGGCAGTATTGCACTTGAAAAAGGCTAGCCACCCCCCCCCCCAGTAGATTAGCCAGAACGCCTACTATCACTCTCATCAAGAGGGGAGGGCAGTGTTCTCTCTCATTCAGGGCATTAAAATTTTCTATCTAGAGCTCTGCTTCATGATGTTCATCACAAAACTTCCAAACAAAACCCAAATTAGTCTTTCTGAACCTTAGCCATGCCTCCCCTTTCCAGCTAAGAAATTATGCATACAAGTATGTTGTACCCATGTGCAAACCAGCGGCAGGCTGGGCTCGGGGGCAGGGGGCATCTGCTTTTTTCAACATACCTTTATGAAAAAAAAGCAATTTTTAAAACTACAATAGCATGTCCACATTTGTTCCTGTTTTTTACTGCTATACTCATGAGAATTCACTTTTGGTGCAAATAATTGGGGCTGCATTAACCAGGTAAAAATACTTTTGACAAATATTATGGTAAAGTGTATTTTTCTCATATTCTCATTAGCTGTCCAAATAAGGCCCATCACAGAAAATGATATGTATTCAAATAAGCTACTAATAAATTCCTATTTGTCCTGAAAAAACAATTGATAAAATATATTGTACAGCCTATAGAATAAAAAATGTATTCTTAGTGAAACTGGCATATAGCCAAAAGTGCCAAAGAAAATGTTCTAGTTATAAAAGGTTTACATGGACATTGCTTTAATATGAAAGTTCTCTCGTTTATTTCAGCTTGAGTCAATTCATAGAAGTAAAGGTAGTAAAGGCAGAATGTTGGTGTACTTTATAAATATCAGATATGTCACTGTTACAGGGTCCCTCTGTTCTCAGCAATCTTGTTGCCACCTGGCAGTGTATGTATTTTATATATTCAATAATCAAAGTAATTACTGATGATAACTCTTGCTGATTGTTTTACCATTCCTTGTCTAATCTTTGACTTCTTCATATTATTTTCATTTGTCACATTAATTTCCTTGAACGAATATAAAATACACACACGCTGTTAAAAACTAAGCAACAATACAACTTTAAAATAGAATCTACAGGCATCTATGGGATTTGTTACAGAATGGTCAAACTGATAAACACAACATTTATGGTATGCTGGGTCGCATTTAAAACTAGGGATTTCTAGGCTGCTAATGTTATCATTGTTTAGATTTTAGACAATCTACATACAGCTCAACACCTTGCCTGTCTGTGAAGCATCGAAGGGCTGGTAACAGGAAACACAGTTAAAATCTGACTAAAATGTGCCTGTGCTGCATGTCAGTTTGTGTAAATAATAATTCATCAAAGAAATATGGTCTTGTGAGACACATATGGTTTAAATTAAAAACTGTAATGCATTCTTGGAAAGTTGCTAAAGGAAACCAGAGCTAATTAAGAGATCTGCATATCTCATTACTTTATTAAAACCACATAAACACACGCCTTGAGCACCCATAATGAATTGAATAAGAAGTAAAGCCCCAATTTCTGTTATGATAGTATACTATCGTATTTCTTTTTTTTTCACTAGCTCCCAATAATTACCTTTCAGCATCTGGTCTGCATTAGACTAAAAGATCATCCAAAACTGTGTGTCAAGTTTACTCGTCCCACCCATAACCATCTGCATCTGAGGAAATCACTTGACTTTGCAATGTCATATAATAGCAACTGTTTCCATTATTGGCATACTTTATGAACATGCAGCCAATGTCATATGTAATTAAAAAAAAAAAGAGAGAAAAAAAGATCTCACTGCTAATACATTGTGAGAGTGTTAATGGAGGTCATTTGCAAAGGAAGAAACTCTCCTGCGCAGTGCAAAAACAGCTTTGGATCCACCATGTGCCTCTATTATGTGCCTATTGAGGCACACAGCTATATGGAGACAGATGGCAGCATTTGAAGAGGAACAGTTAGGCAGAGGTTAGGTGATAAGTGTAATGAAGGCGTGCCTAGCATGGATTAGACACACCGGTGCACCTTGCTTTGCAGAGCATTGTATAGATAAGTTTCTTTCTTTGGAGAGATTTAACTGAAAATAGAAAAAAAGTGGGGTGGAAGTATATTTTGAGGGACATTCCTTGCAATGTGGAGAAGTGTACACAAACTTTTCCACTTCCACTCCACAGCTCAGAGATGGTGGTGTTCAGCTCTCTTCCTATACCTTTTATTTTAAGTGATGGCAGTAGTATATAAGAGTTTCTCCAAATGGACAGCAAGCATTTTTAACTGTGTGAGAAGTCTATGCTCAATAAAATGATCAGATGCCTTCTAATCCAAGAAGGCAGCTTCGGGAAAGGATATGTTCAAATAAAAAACACAATAATGATCAATTTAGGATATTTTTATAATGGGAAAGATGTGAATTTTACCTACTGATAAATGTGATTTTGTTAAGCTGACGCCATCTTGTTGCCTTACAGCCACTTTGTTCTTTAATAGTTTAAAGACAGCTTAAATACAGCTAGTTTGTAGAAGTTATTCATTATTGTCTTGTTGTTTGCAAGAAGCTGCACCCATGACCTTGGATATAGCAGACAGGAGATAAGCCACCAGCCCCCTTGGGAGAATTCCTGTGAGAATGTAGCAAGGTTTGTGAAAAAGGAATCATGCACAATAACACAGGTTTTATACTTTTATATTCTTAATTATATGTGGTGGTCGAGTACTGATGGGAATCCTTCCCTTACCTTGTCCTCCAGACACGAGTCAGGTTCTTTTCTGTTCGGATATCCGGTGGTCAGGAGATAAATACTTCAATGAAAGGGACAAGGATTGGTCAAACAACTTGGTTTTATTGAGAATGCGGTAAGGATAGTTTCGGTAAGACACCGCACCACTGACCCCTACAGCTCAATAGTATGACAAAATAATGCGTCTGATCAGCATAGAGCACAATAGCATTTAACATATAACATACACATTGTCTAATAAGGCACACTGGTAATCACAGTTACTACTTTAAAGTTAGCAATATCTGACTGGGGATGATGCAAGAACCATCAGTAATAACCCATCAAGACTCTTACGGTCACTAACGTGCCCACTAGAGGGCTCCTTCTTTTTCAGGTGTTTGGGGTACCGTGCTATTCCCTATGGGTCAGGCGCCCCACTTTTAGCATCTACTGCTGAGTTAACTTGAATTGCAGCGGTACCACTAACACTGAATGTCACACCTTCAATATTAATAAATCAATTCTTAGGTAAATCACATAACATTAACATCATCTAAAACATTTGGTGCACCAATATTATCCCCGGTAACGTTACCATATTTTCCACTCAGTCCTGGGCTGACCTGTGCACAGGAATTTAGTAGTGTTCCAATGTCCTACAGAGGTTTTCATCAAGGGTTAAGTATTATAGTAGAAAGCAGGGCTGTTGCTCATTTCAGCCACAAGATGGCGCTGTTATCTTGACAGTCAATGAATCTCTATCAGCACATGTGCTTTGCAACAGGGTATAGTGTCCAGATATCAGCACACACACAGGATATAGCTGAAACGCCGTCTTAATTGTTCCCTGCAGCCTGTGTAAAGGTATGATCTTGGGGAAAAGCTCTCACAATCCTTCCTTGTACAAGAATGCAATGTCAGTTTTGGATAGATTCTCTCATCACTCTTCCCTCTGACACTGGGGTGTGTGCAGTACACTGCAGGCCAGGGTATTACCTTGAGACGGTTCTGCAGTTAGTGGAGACTGTCTTTGGCGCCCCACTGTGTGTCCCCAGCTGTTCTCCGTCCGCTTTGCTGGCAATGTCACAGTTCTGGCAGCAGCTTATCTTCTCTCTGCTCGGCTGCACATCCTCCCCCTTGTTCCTTTTACCATGCTGCTCTCTCTCTCTCCTCCTTCCTGCACAACCTCTTCCTGTTACTCCCCCAGCCAATCAGGGCCTTCATCCTCCTCCTGTCAATCACTCCTGGGCATAAGTTTTCAGCAGCAAAATTAACCCCTTGTAGCCCTGCGTTTTAAAAGCGTTTATGCACTCCTTTGTGCTGTTCAACAGGGCTTTGGGGTACCACATATACTCCTGTTTACATCAAGAAATAGTATATAAAAAAAATTACCACATCACAATTACCTATAAGGGGGTTACATAGATTTTTTAGAAAGTTTAATTGTTCCTTATATTTATTGTGAAAATACGAAGAAGTGTAGATGATATCACTGTGTTTTTGTCTTACATACATAATACAATAACAATAAAATCAAACAATAATATACCAAAACCATAATTATTGAAAAAATAGTTTAGATCTTGTTTTTTTTGTCTTCAAACTTCGTTTTGTTGCTTTTCATTTATAAGTTTTTTCTGTGTTGTCTCCATGTATCATCCAGCAGTAGTCAGCCATCATGCTGACGTCCCAACGACCCTGGTATCTTCTTTCTACATCTTTAACGTCTTGGTGGAACTGTTCACCTTGTTCTTCCCTGTAGTCTCCGAGATTATTCGGGAAATGCTCAATATGGGAATTCAAAAAAACTCATATTGCAGCCAAGGTTTCTGTAACTATTAAGCATTTCCATGCCAATTTCTTTGTAGTTTGGATCCTTGACATTGCCTAAAAATTTTAAAATCACTTGTTTGAACGAAGTCCACGCCGAAAGTTTCACAATATTCATTACACCCCCGAAATGTTCATCTTTTATTAACTTTCTAATGTCAGGAATGAAAAAACAACCCGAAAAACCAGGCGCAATGGGATATGATATACAAATTGGAGACGAGGTGTAGAACAGTATCTGCAGCTGTAGAGATCAATGAGATCTCAAACAAACGGAATACAACTCAACAAACAACAGCGCTGATAACTGATGTACACGAATAATACATAAAATAGAACCGTGTGGTGGTATATAACACTTTATTAAAAACAAACCATGAATGAAAAATCCTCACTGGCCAGTGAATAAAGGACTAAACAGATAAATAAAAATCGGATGAACCCGTAGCATTGATAAAAAACATGTATTGCAAATAATATATAATCTACTTAGTCACTCAGTAATAGGTGACGAACTGTAAGTCCCACAATGGAAATAACAATGTCTAATGACCTGGTATAAAAGCCTGAAGTGAAGCAGTAAACGATGTATAAGTGTGGCCACACTATTAATCACACGATGAATGGTACCGTTGATGCAATAAACATCACTTCAGTGATAATAACACATAGATCCCGGAGGTAGATGTCTGTCATAAATGCCAAATGCAGAAACACTCTTTGAAGGAAACAAGGTCACTTCACTGCCTCAGCAGTTAGCGCAATACAGACCTGGTCAATGTTCAGTCCTGTGTTAAGGTCTGGATGCGCACACACCTCATGATATGGTGAATCTCCATAGAGCTAATAGTGACGCCTTTGGCCAAAGATTTTCAGTCCAAATGAAGGTATAGATGGCGGCTGACACAAGCGAAACACCAAACGGATGACAATGGCACGACCCGAAGTGAAGACAACCTCCAGGGATTCAGTGTGAAAGGTAACCCGGTCAAGGGGCAATAATATCCAGCGGATGAGAGTGGTATCCAAGTCACTTGACGCGTTTCTTCACCTGCCGGGTGATTTCTTCAGAGGAAGACGACTTCCTGTGAAGAAATCACCCGACAGGTGAAGAAACGCATCGTGTGATTAATAGTGTGGCCATACATCGTTTACTGCTTCACTTCAGACTTTTATACCAGGTCATTGGACATTGTTATTTCCATTGTGGGACTTACAGTTCGTCACCTATTACTGAGTGACTAAGTAGATTATATATTATTTGCAATACATGTTTTTTTATCAATGCTACGGATTCATCCGATTTTTATTTATCTGTTTAGTCCTTTATTCACTGGCCAGTGAGGATTTTTCATTCATGGTTTGTTTTTAATAAAGTGTTATATACCACCACATGGTTCTATTTTATGTATTATTCGTGTACATCAGTTATCAGCGCTGTTGTTTGTTGATTTCTAATGTCAGGGCCTTTAAAAACGCCTTCCTTCAG
Source organism: Mixophyes fleayi (assembly GCF_038048845.1). Lineage (NCBI taxonomy): Eukaryota > Metazoa > Chordata > Amphibia > Anura > Limnodynastidae > Mixophyes > Mixophyes fleayi. Next base: position 191,402,210 of record NC_134404.1, on the reverse strand, counting down.
TTTAGTATTGGATATGTTAGGGAATTTGGTGCAAAGATATTTGAAAGTTTCTCTATCTTTAGGCAGGGCCATCTTATCAGCATTATGGGCCCCCAGGTAAAACAGTGCACTGGGGCCCCTACCTACACAACCAAAATCAGTGTTTAAACATTAAAAAAACATGCTATACAACTCTTACCTTGCTGCTGTATCTAGCGGAGGAGGGTTCAAAAGGCTACACAGTACTTCAGAATGGCTGTGGAGGGAACTATTAAAGTTGGGATAAAAAAGTCATAAATGGCCAACATACCCATAACGCCATTCCACATGCCACCAAACCTAACTTAATGCTCCTTGCATGTCCATCAGATCTCTGCATATCCTCTTTACATCCACATCAGCTGCTTTTGACCCCCTTCATTTGTCACTCTGTGCCCTCCATTATGCTGCTATTTGCTCCCCTTCATGTCTCCCCTGTATCACCCTCAGTGCCCTTCATTATGCTGCTATTTGCCCCCTTCACTTACCTTTCTATTGCCGTCTTATCTTATTTTTCCTTTTTTCATTTTTCTTTATTCCTTGCTTGTCCGTCGCAGCTCCTCTTGGTGAGCTCCTCACTGAAAATGTCGAGCGTGATGACATACCGCCCGATATTCAAGGGGTCGGGGGCCGCAAGAGGGGGGCGGGGCTAGTGTGGTGGCTGGATATCAATCTATTTAGCTCTCATAGACTAACCTGCAGGAAACGGCAACGTGGACTGTTAATGAAACAAATGAACACTGGAGTCTAAGTGAAAACCAGTAACAGGTTAGAGACGATTTGGAGAACTGGTTCCTGTGTCTCTCCAGCTGTTGGAGAACTACAAATCCTAGCATTCCCTGCCAGTCTGGAGATGTTGGTCTTGTAGTACCATATCAGCTGGAGAGCAGCAGTTTGCATGCATCTGGTTTGTGTATACTCCTGTGATGAAAGGAAGATAAAGGGTTAATGCATTCCCACAGCCCCAAAGCAGAACTCTGTGACTGTGAGATATGGCTACAAATGATCCCACAGCACCTGACATGCCTGTTGTAGAAGGTTGTGTATTCTGTCCCTGGAATGCTGTTTCCTATCCTATCTATTGTTACATTACATAGTGACAGGCAGGCCCGGCGCTCCCATTAGGCAAGGTTAGGCAGTTGCCTAGGGCGCCGGGCTCTGGAGGGCGCCACAGAATGAAAATTACTTTAAAACTGTGTGGCGACCGCTGACCATACCTTTCATGGCCGCCGCACAGCATTCAGATAAATCCACGGGGAGGGGGGAAGAGGCTATTGCTCACCACCGCCGCCTCTCTGCTCCGTCTCCTCCCCTCCACTCACTGACTGTCGGGCGTGACATCATCACCACGGCCCGACAGTGTCAGTGAGTGGAGGGCAGCAGACGGAGCAGAGAGGCGGCGGTGTTCAGGCAAGGTAAGGAAAGACGTGGGGAGGAGGAAGGAGGGAGGAGGGCGCCGATTTTCAAAGTGTTCCTGCAGCGCGGGGGGGGGCACCGATTTTGACAAAGTGCTTAGGGCGCCCTGGACCCTAGCACCGGCCCTGGTGACAGGCAGTAATCACATGGGGGTAAATGTATCATACCCTGGTTTTGTCAACTCGCGGGAGATTGGCGTCTTCGCAGCTTAAATTTAAAGCGGCGCTGCCTTGTAAAGGGAAGTTTACCTGTACAAGGCAGCGCCGCTTCAAATTTAAGCTGCGAAATCGCTGCTGTCCCGCGAGTTGACAAAACCGGGGTATGATACATTTAGCCCATGTTCAGGGAGCTGCGAGATGAAATTCGGCGAGTAATTACCGTATTAACGCTAATATTTTTAGAGCGCTCGTTTTCCGGGGATCTCGCTAACAATTGAATACCCCCCTATATGTTCTTTTGTTAGTTTAGAACTTACACTCTTCACTAAGATGTCTTTTAACGTCGTAGCTCTTCTATATATGAAGCGTGGATATTTAGATATCACCTCTCCCAACTCTGGATCACACCTCAGGAGGGGCCAATGCTTTTTTATTAGCTTTTCTACTTCCTTATAGTGTGTGTTATATTTAGTAATAAAAGGAATGTTTGTTTCTTTTACCCCTGTATTTTTCTCCAAAATTTCCCGACTAGACTTGGGTATCAATAAACTTTCCCTCTCCATATTCTGAACCTTATCAATAGTATGTTCTAAATGAATCTCCTTATAGCCTTTTTCCAAAAATTTCTGTTTAAGTTCTTGGGCCTGTTCTTTATATATCTCCATTTGGGTACAATTCAGCCTCACCCTCTGAAATTGTCCCATAGGGATATTCTCAAGCCATTTCTCGTAATGGTTGCTGTTAACTGCAATAAAGGAGTTTGAATCAGTAGGCTTACTGTAATTTTTTGTGTTTAATCTTCCTTGTTCTATGTAAATACACACATCCAAGAAATGTACTTTTTGGTTACTGACATCAAACGTGAGTTGAATAATATATTCATTGATGTTTTGATCTCTACAAAAATTAGCCAAAGAGACGTCATCTCCCCGCCAGACAAAAAAGATGTCATCAATAAACCTGTGCCAGGAAACCAGACTCGCCCCGTGTTTGGGGTTATTGTGGATGATGTTATCCTCCCACCACCCCATGAACATGTTCCCATAACACGGAGCGAATCTGGTTCCCATGGCAGTTCCCCTCAACTGCAGATAGAAGTTGTCGGAGTACCAGAAGAAGTTGTTATTTAGAATGAACATAATGCCCTCCACTAGGAAGTTTTTAAGACCCTCTGACATAGTAGACTGGTTTAAAAAATATCGAACAGCTTCTTTCCCTTGACTGTGATCTATAATCGTGTACAGGGAGCTGACATCTGCTGTAACCAGAATGTAATCTTTCTCCCAAGTGATATTATTTAATTTATTAAGTATGTCCATTGTATCTCTCAAATAAGATGGAATGAGATTCATGCATCCCTGCAGATGGGGGTCTATATATTGGGAATGATTTGATGTTATAGATTCCGTGCCCGCAACAATTGGTCGTCCTGGGGTGTGTGCAATATCCTTATGGATCTTGGGAAGGGTATAAAATACCGGAATTGAGGGGTTGGAGATAGCAATAAAATCTCTGATGTCTTTTGATATAATACCTTCCTCCATATATTTATTTAACAACCCATTTAATTTGTTACTTATCTGAATGGAGGGATCTCCCCTTAAGATCTTATACGTACTGGTATCCCCTAATTGTCTCATTACTTCATCATTATATTGATCCTTCCCTTGAATGACCACACTCCCCCCTTTATCGGCTGGCTTTATAACTATATGTTTATTTTCTTTTAGATTCTTCAGTGCCTGACGTTCTTTTTTATTCAAATATAATCCCTGTTTCCTTTTCTTAAGTTTTATGCTTTTCAAATCATCCCTCACCAGTTTTTCGAAGGTCTCTACCATATGGCCCTTGCAGAACATGGGGAAAAAAATGGATTTAGGTTTAAAAACATTCTTATCTTTTTCAATATCTACCAATGTTTCCTTATTGTTCTTTTTAAAAAACTTCTTCAGTGCTATTTTTCTCACGAATTTTTGAAGGTCTATAAAAACATCAAAATTATCTGGTTTACTAGAGGGGGCGAATTTAAGACCCCTTTGCAGTACGGTCTCTTCCTCTTTTGTTAATTGATATGTACTCAAATTGTAGATTTTGACTCCCTTCTCACTAATGGGTTTTCGATTTTCTTTAAGTTTCTTCACGTCTTCTTTTTTCTTCTTATTCTCACTGGTCCCTTTTTTTAAACCTCCCCTTTTACCCCTCTTTCTTTTTTGATTAATATGTCTATTTAATGATTGAATTTTCCTAAAAAAAATTCCTGTCTTTCCTGACTCCTTTGTCGATCCCCTCTATTTCTTGCATATTCATTTGGGGTGATGTCTCTCCTCCTATATGGTTCCCTTCTCCATCTGTTTCTATCTGAACCATAGTTTTCCCTTCCTTTATCCCAAGAATTGTTATTATATCTCTCTCTCCTATCTGTTTCAGGCCGAGTTTTTCTCTCTTCTGAATAGCGTTTTCTTCTATACTGTTCATTTTCTCTAAATCTATTTTCATTTTGATTATCCTTCTGACTATCCTTCCCTTGTTTTTTCTGTTTTTTTTCCCTCCTACTCTTTTCCAATTTAACATCCTTTTTTGGATTTGTAGGTGGGAGTGGCCTACCTAATCGGGAATCTTGTTTATCCCTCAAAAACTTTTTCTGTTTTTTTTCCTGTATAGTTCTCTCCTGTTTTCTAATTTTTACAATAACTGCCTCCTCCAATTGTAATTATATGTTTTTGTCACATTTTATCCTTAGTATTATGAGTTCAGTTTTATTGATTTAGGACCCTCCTATGTGCTTGATTATGGTATGTACACAGGTACAAACTGTTTGACCTCTCTCTCTCCCCCTCTCTCTCTCTCTCCCTCTCCCCCCCTCTCTCTCTCCTCTCTCTCCCCTCTCTCTCTCCCCTCTCTCTCTCCCCTCTCTCTCCCCCCTCCCTCTCTCTAACTCTCTCTCTCTCTGCCCCCTCTCTCTCTCTAACTCTCTCTCTCCCCCCTCTCTCCCCCCCTCCCTTTATCTCTCCCCCCCCTCTCTCTCTCTCTCTCCCACCTCTCTCTCTCCCCCCTCTCTCTATCCTCTCTCTCTCCCCTCTCTCTCTCCCCTCTCTCTCTCTCTCCCCCTCCCTCTCTCCCCTCTCTCTCTCCCCCCCCCTCTCTCTCTCTCTAACTCTCTCTCTCTACCCCCTCTCTCTCTCTAACTGTCTCTCCCCCCCTCTTTCTCTCCCCGCCTCCCTCTCTCTCCCCACCCTCTCTCTCTCCCCCCTCTCTCTCTCCCCCCTCCCTCCCTCTCTCCCCTCCCTCTCTCCCCCCCCTCTCTCTCTCCTCTCCCCTCTCCCCCCCTCTCTCCCTCCCCCCTCTCTTTCTCTCCCCCCTCTCTCTCTCTCTCTCTCTCCCCTCTCTCTCTCCCTAACATACATACACACACACACTTTTGCTGTTCTTATTTGAGTATTAAGTGCATAAAATATTAGAATACCTATCGCTATATATTTTTTGCATACTTTAAATGGTCATTAGGACAGAGAGCCGGTTGTTAATTTATTGGAATCCCACCACTGTGTGTGTGTGTATATATATATATATATATATATATATATATATAAGAATTCTTTCAGTAAAGTGCTAGCCACACACACACATTAGGTTGACCACACCGACTTGTCAAATGCCACTCCCACTTAGATGGGGGGCGCCGGTGCCCTGTCTCGCCCAGGGCACTAAAATGCCTAGTTACGGCACTGTCTTGCATATCCAATCAGTTCCAAAACAGTTTTCACATTTTCATATGTTTCTTTAAGATTGACTGAATTTGCTAATGGTATTGATGTGTTTGTGTTGCTATTGTGCAATAAAACATCTTTTAAACTTCTTTTTGAAGAATCTATGAATGTATATGTATTGTGTCTGTGTAGTGTGTCATGTGTGTGTGTGTATGTGGTGGTAGGCAGGGGTTAAAATGAGCCAGCACAGGGCAAAATTGTGTTGCATCTGTTGTATTTGGTTCCACCATTGTCAGCTCACCTTGTAGTTGTAGTTGTGTGTGTGCACAGTATGGGGTTTAGGCCCTTTGTATAGCAGGAGGCAACTGGAATATCATTAACCCTGGACCAATGAAGACCTTACCAAGTGTTATCTGTATACATAGTTACATCATCAGTGTTTTTCTCTATATTGAAACTGCATATAAGCAAGCTGCTCCCCCAATTAGATCTCTTAGCCTGACTACAGACAACATGACCCTATCTTATCAAGGGCCTGGGTGAAGCACTACTTAACATGTAATGTATTCGGTTTATGTTTATGCTTTCCTGTTTGATTACAATATCTTTCATTGCTTGATTGTAACATCTTTTATGCATTATGATGACTTGCTGTAAATCCTGCTATATTTTGCAATTAAATATCTTTGCGCGTTGGAACCACAACAATCACATTGGACAATGATTATTTGTAAGCGACAAAATTACTTAAACAATTTGGGGGCTCGAAAAGTAGCTACATTGCTCAAGGATCCGCAAAACCTATGGATTTCGGTTTACCAACATAGAGTGGGACGTCATATACGGGTGAGAACGCAAATATTTCTATGCCTTTATATCATCTAGTATTGTTACACCAAATATCCACTTTGTGTAATCTATGAGGTGCTTGTGAGAACTTAGGGAAAGAAAGAAAAACTGATTATTTTTCATGTCATTTTGCGATTTAAACGTGGTTGCTTGCTTAGTGTACGCATATGCTTCCCTGTGTTGCCGCATGTTTAAGCAGTTGTGTTGATAGATAGTCCTATTGTATTTTATAGTGAAATTAATTGTTTAAACCTCTCAGAAGTTATTACAATCATTTGGGATAGTATTTTTCTGCGCTGAAAACAAAGGTGTGTATGTATGTGAACTGTGTGATTGTACAGTTGAGGCCCCAGGTTACTGTTGAAATAGACAGGATATAAAGATAACCTGAGGGCAAGTCGGTTGCTGTTTGACGAAACAGGATATAAAGACATCCGAGGAAAGTATACGTGGTATACAGTTTGACGAAAACAAGGGTTTTTCGTTGCAATCCTAAAAGTAGTTGTAAAGTTTATTGATAGCTAGTATCTCTAAGCGGTGTGATCGGAATGCATCATTGCACACGCAACTGTGATTGTGACTTGGGAGATGTTCGAGGAAATGCTGTTGAGGCTGGTATTAGTAAATATTTAGTGCTACCAGTGGTATAGTACTCAACAGGTACCTCTCTGAAAAGGCGGGATATTGTTTTATGCTGTAAAGTATTAATATTTCCGTCTGTTCAGTAGGAAGGGCCTGTGTTAGGAACCTCGCCGGGTACGCTGACAATCTCGTATATTGTTTAGTGGTATACAGTGGAGAAGAAGTGAGTGGACGCAGCTTGTGTAATTCATTATGTGTGTGAAATATGGCGCACACGCAACGGCTTACTGGGATAAGTGGCATACAGTAAAGGTAGGTATACAATGGTATACTGTGATCAATGGGTCAAGATGACCGATGAATGTGTGAAACCCTTTTCCATGGTTGATAATATTTATCAAACGGTACTAAGTAAGGTTAGTGATAAAATTGTTTGTGAAAACTGAGAATTAAGCTGACTGTTTAAAACTGTGGCAACTCTAAGGGAGCATGTAGCAAGATAGCGTGCATAACGGAAAGCAGGAAAGTATGAAACCGAATAAAATTTAAAAAAAGTTATAAAAATAGCATATGTAACTGATATTAAGTATTAAGTGTGTAACTATTCAAGTTTAAAGATGAGTATCTTAAATGTATATTTTCTTTTGTGTTTTGTGTATGGTGTGTGATTGAATTTAGGAAAAAAATCCCTGCAATAGAAAAAAGACCAATTTTTTAAACAGTCTGAAGAAACTTTTGTTTTTATTCCATTAATAAAGTGCAGCCAGGGAAAAGAAGTGTATAAAAGAAATTTGTTGTGTCCATGTAATGGCTTAGATTCAGAAATCCTAGAAGGAAAAATCAGGTTTCACATGTATTTGCTTGTGAAGATATATGGTTTCCAAATCACTCGGACACGGTATTAGAGGAAAAATAGAAGGATGATTTATTCTGCAGAACAGGATTAAATACAACACGGCCCTGTAACAATAGCAGGTCCAACAAATGAGGAAATCAGTTCAAATAAATCCAGTGAGATATGTTCCACAGCCCATCTCTGGTAGAGCATCATCTCTTGGCCAAAAGTTAGTCACACACGTCCAGCTCCCAGGGTTCATTTTGCATTCTATTTACTCCTACATTTGTTTTTTCTGTTGAAACAGTCAGTATTTATTCTTACTTTGTATGTTCAGACATCTTACAGCACTTTCTTCCTATTTTTCTCTCCTATTATTCAACAAAAATGTTGTTCCAATTATTTGGTAAGATAATTTTATTAATGGATGACCAGCCAGTGAGAATTGCTTCAAACTCCTTCCCCCTTTTTAAAAGGCTTATTTAACCACCCTTCCTTGGATTTGATCACAATGGGTGATAGATTTGAAAAGATAAAGGGACAGTCACTGCATAGAGGGCAGCATATCATTTCTTGTGTTTAGCACTTAAGCGAACCCAAAAATTATTTTAAAGATTTTGTATTAATCGCTACATTGCAGTTTTGGAGAATAAACTATACTTTTTCGCAACTATCTAAAACAACATCACAAATGCATAAATATTGATTTAGGCTGATATTTCACAAAAACTGTATATATCAAACACAAAGCCCATAAAATACAATAGAACAGATTTTGCCATGTTCATACCTATAATATCTGTCTAGATTTTCATATGTGTGGGCACATCTAAATTATTAAAATGGGAGAGGTGTAGATATATGTTTAAAAAAAATTCTGATATTGTGATATCAGTTGTTTCAGGATTGCAAGTATGCATATTTTTATTGACATGTAAAACTAAGATTACTTTCATACTTAAGTTTACTTCTGCAGGAAAGCACATATTAAACTTAATGCATGATTTCAAAGCATTATCCACATCTATAGTCCTTGCTGTGTTCAGTAATTACTAATCTTCATCCTTGTATAGCAACACTAAATATCACCTATTGTCTGCTTATAATTTTGACCTCACTGAATATTTACTTTCAATATTAAGTAAATTAAGTTCAGCTATGTATTTTTAATATAACAATGATTAGAGATGCTTTTTATGTTCTACTATAGAGTTCTATATATTATATTTACTTATGTATTTCATTTGGTAGTGATTTTTGTGCTTCTTTCACTCAGACCCATCATTGGTGTTAAGATTACATTTGAAGGATCAGACGTAGTGCTCTGCATATTGCTTAGGGGTAATTTTTTATCCTGTTTTGCGTACATATAAGCTCAGTTAATAAACCTGTCATTTTTTTTATTCTATGAATATTTTCAACGTCTGCCACAGCTAAAAATATCATACATGCTTTTAATCTATGTTGCTTGGACAACTGTAGACTCCATCTAACTGGTCAATATCTTTCAAACGTTTTCCCTGTAGCATATCTCCAGTTATGCTACTAAGATGGTCGCCTTCTTCCCCAGAAACTTTCATACTACAATCTCCTTCAAGACATCCTATAATTGACTGTATTACTTATGGAGAGCCCAATTTAGATCTTCACACATTTGACCTCCAGAGTACATGTAAAAAAATTGGTTGCAAAACCTGCGACTTACATGTATAGTTTCAATTGCAAATATCTCAAGTTACTTCCAACTCAAAACTCAGAAGTATTTCTAAGTCAGGCTTACAAAAGTACATACTTATGTCCAACTACAGCAAAGAGATGTGACTACAGTGTTAGTTATAAATGTGCACATTTTATTTCCCAATTTATGTATACTATATATACTACATATAATATAATAAAGTGTTAGACAAGAGAGAATAGTATCTTGATAGGTTTATTGATACGTGTAAAAGGCATATTTTGCATATAAAATTTAATTAAATATATATACTGCCACATTCATCGCCTACCACTTTTGTAAATCCAGCTTGACATAACATAACTGCAACGGTAATGAATTAAGTTAGATCAGTTTGTGTGAAGCTAGACCTCAAGACAGATTACAATAAGTTCCTAGAACTGGCTATGTGTGATTTTTTTTTACTTTATAATCCCCTTTCTCATAGAGAACAGTATGCTCACCGGAACTCGGTTGCCCCCAGACTTACATTGTGGGAGGAGCTTATACCAATCTCTGATGCTAGCACAGGAAAGTTTTGGAGCCAGTACAGAATACAATCGTTCTCTCAGGAAAGAATGGAGTCTCATAAAATCGCAAAATGAGTGTCAATCCTCAAGATAAATTAGTAGGACTGCAACGTCATAAGTCCGATTCAGCCAATGGACAGGAATAACAAAAGTCCAGTAAATGTCAGCATCCAAGTAAAATGTCAGGACAGGCAGTAGTACAGAGGTGGTCAGTATCCAAATCGAAGGACACGTCAGGGAGTGATCTAGAAGTGGTCAGCTCACAGGTCAGGTCAAACCGCAAAACGGCAAGGTCAGGATTCAAGAGCAGATTCAAAACCAAATAACAATTCAGGGCAGACACAGGCTGGCATCAAAGAATAGTGCACTGCAGCTATAATCAACAACAACAGACTGAGCTCCCTATCACATAGAAACCAAACATATGACAGGGAACCTCAGTGGAGCACGACTATGCACATCACTCCTAACTGCTAGGAAGGTCAATATGCTAAGAGCCAGTCAGACGCAGCTAGACAGTGTTGCTGGTGTCATCATTATAATGTATCTTAACGCCAGGCCTTCATTAACTGCAAAAGCTACAGCCCCTAAGAATCATATCTATAAATGGGTTCAAGGCTCCAAGAGGCATGCTACACTTACGTGTACACGCCTTTACTGTACCCAAGTTACGCTACCACAACCCTGTTCCACTTCTGTGGGTTCAAATATAAATATGGCTGCAGTTTGGTAGTCATGCACAATATAGAAATGCAGATATTTACACCCCATAAATGGACTTACATTCAACTTTAAGAGGCCCAATGACATACTTACAACATCCATTATTATATTTTATTATATTATTATATTTCAGCATTGTTGACAATTTAATGTTAATTAAGCTAATATTTACTTTGTGTCCCTATTGCATAGTATTGCAAAATATGTCTTTAAACAGACCATAATTATAACTTAAAAAGTACATGTTCCTATCTTTCTCTAGTCTATCAATGTAGCATTAGTTTGAGGCTGTTCTCTATGTTTTCCTCTTCCTGGTATATTTCACGGTTAAAAAAATCTTCTATTTTTACTTAGTAAATCTGGTGGGTGATTAGTAAAACAATTCAGCAAACTTTTCAGCAAGTTTTGTTGAGCAAATATTATACATTATAAATGATCTTTATTATCTTTAGACCTTTTAAAATCTTTGCTATGTTTACCGGTAGTATGTGATTTAAGGACTATATCATCGAAAACGCGCATACTGGTCCAATTTAGTAAATATTCCATGAACAGAACTGTGTGAGTTGCGATCTCTATGTACAACAAACTATAGAGCATATCTGAATATTTAGCTATTATCTATCAAAAATGTTAAGGTTTTCTGAGGTAAAGCAAGTTCTCAGGGAATAGTAGTGCAATACAGCCAATAATGTTTTGTATACATGCCAAGTGTATATGGAATGTCTACATTGATATAGTGAAATTAATTTCATAAAATAAATCTGTCATCAGATGTTTGAATAATATTTTTGTGTAAACACAGCTTCATGTAACAAGGGGTGGATGGATGTTTTATATGAATGATAATTTGAGCAAAATTTGTTGGCACTATTTGTAGAAGAAATCACCTGAATGAAATTATTACATATTTTGGGCATAATATTGCAGAAGGTTATCTTTCAAAAAGGTTTCAATAGCAACATATCTGGAAAGTACAAATAATATCAGGTTACATGTTAATCTATCTTTAAAAACTCTCCTGTGGGTTCTACAAATGTCTTTACTTTAAACAATTGACTCTCAACAGTTGCACAGCTGTTAAAAAAGAACATTGTGGTATCAGCTATTCATTTTTCTTTTTTCATTTTAATACAGGTTATTGGTAAACTATTATGGGTTACTGGTGAAAGAATGTGTTTTGTTTTGTCTTTATTTTGTTCATGTTTTAGTGGAAATGTATACTGGTTAGGGTCTTTTTGACTCATTGACCAGTATACTTTGGGGTATTGAATTCTGGTCAGAGAGTATGGCCACAGAACTGGTTGAAGACTGTAGCTGGGAATTGTGATGAGATATTTATAGCTAATCAGGGAGCATATGCATACAGCCAATGAACGGAGATAGATATAGCCAGTGTAATTTCAGAGGGAAAAGTCTGCTGAAGTCTAATTGTCAATCATTCACTAGATAGAGTGTTCTGTCTTGATTTTTGCCCCGAATTCCATTTTTTTCCCTGTTTACATGAGCTTTATATTGGATAGGTAAACTATTCTAAGGCAATATTAAATAATAAAAGTCAAAGACTGAGTAATATATGCCATGCTCTGTGTTAATTGAAGATACAGGGACTCATATAGAGTTGAACGTAACTCCAAAATGGAAGCGCAGAATGTGGATCTCCGTACTGCATGTGCGCAGTAAAAAGGGGTCTGTTGCAGTCTGTATGCAGACTTAGACATATCTTGATATTCCATCTCTGTGTGTAGAAAGATGGAATGCGGATGGAAGGGGCTGGCTAGCATAGCCCTAGTACAGTTTGAGTGTGTTAAAGGAAGGTGGAAGCAAGTACAGATATGCCTCTTAATATACGTATGACTTTGCATGCTGACTAAATTATGTTAAGTCACTGGACGTAATTTACGCCCTGAGGCATGAGGCCCACAATTCTAAATATGATAGTAACATTGGCTTTTGAGTAAGGTCTGTTTTGGATAAATTTAATTTAAAACTACAGTATATTGAGCTGCCACATGCTAGAGGAAATTACAATGGTCTTAATACATTTTAAATGCCTTTGTAGGGTACTATACACATTGAACAAAGAAAGTTTGTAATGATCCATACAATCCTATATAATATCCTATATAATCCTTTAAATGTACCATAGTGAATGCCCTGTCTTTATCAAATTAACCTCAATCCATGACCTCTTTATCTCAAACAACCTATCCTTCTGAATATAACAGAACTATGGCCAACACAATCAGATAATGGTTCTTCTTCAGCCCTTTCACCCACATCCCCAGGCATGGATGCAGTCAAGGAGATGGGGTTGGACTACTCTCCACGCTGCACATTCACAGTTCTACAAACTGTTCCATCAGTATTTACTTTCCAGATTTTCAAACCTTTCAAATTTCTCTGTGTGTTGCTGCCATCTATCGTCCCCCTGGATCACTCCAACGTGTGCGTAAATATTCCTCTACCTGGCTATCTCATTTCTAATTTTACAAAACCTCACCATAAATTTTGTTAATTTCAATATCTCAATTGATCATCCACATTCTCCTTGTACCTCCAAACTACCATCTCTAACCTTCTCTTTTGGCCTTTTCCAGAAGATCAACTCCCACACATCATCATGGCCATTGCCTTGATCTTGTTTTCTCCTGACTTTCTTCAATTTCTTATTTTTAGCACATCTTTCACTCCCTGAGATCTATACCTGATCACATACTTACAATTTTTTCCCTCTCTGGATCAACTTCACTCCCTGGTTTCTACACACTCCTATCAGGACCTCATAGTACCATATTTTAATCATACACTATCAGCAGTCCTATATCAAGTAATTCCAGTTGCTTCTTTTTTTTTGCATTGACCAAAATCTCAACAATGGCACATTAAAGAAACAAGATGCCTTCAAAAACTCTAATGCAAAGTAAAACACCATCAGCAAAAACATCATACTACTCATGGCTTCCTCAAATTTACTGCCATCTAATATCAGTACCAAAATGCTTCTAGACACTACCAAACATATATACTTTCAATATGTTATCTGTGCTCAGGCTTTTAACCTAAAAACGCCTCCTTAATTTGTTAAAATATCTTCTCAAACCTCAAGCTGACCATCATCCTTACCCAAGCTTTCTACTTAAAGGAAAATATTGACAAGCTTTAATGTGAAATTATACATTTTCTTGGAAAGCAACAATCTGTTTAATTCCTTTACTGCACTCCAGCTTATCCCTTTAAGAATCATCTTGTATATACTCTTGCCACCTGAAACTCAATCTTTCAAAACCATCGCCTGTAATCTTCCCGCCAATCAACAGAGACTTCCTGCCTTACATCTCTATTTCTGTTGATGACATGACAGTAAACACTACCACACAAGCTCACTACCTAGGTTTCCTCCTTTACTAAGAACTGTCCTTTGTTCACCATATCCAATCTGTATCCAAAAGTTGTTATATACAACTAAGAAACTTTTCCAGAACACTCAAGTGTCTAACAGTGTAAAAACTTATGTACTCATAATCTCCTGCATTGACTATTGCAAATTCCCTTCTTTCTACTCTTCTCCTAACAAGGCTTACACATCTGCAATATATTTCAAATGCAATAGCTGAAAATAGTTTTCCTCACAAAACATTCTTCTACTGCTACTTTGCTCCCCGATTCCCTACATTGGTTACCAGTACCTGATCGGAGCAATATAAAATACTAATAAACAAATATATTAACAAAAGTTCACCAACTTACAATCATCCCGTGTCTTAAAATATCTTCCAACTTGCTCCCTCCAGTCTGTACCTCTTGTCTACACTCAGTACAGAGTCCAATTTCTGGTTACATGGCTTTTTTTGGGCTGCACTCACTCTATTGAATTGCCTCCCTCATACAATACTTTCCCTTAGCCTGCAAATCTTCCAGGGTTCTCTAAAAATTCACCTTCTTAAGCATGATTATCAAATTTCCAAAGCATCTTCTTAATCTCCCTTGGCTATTCTTTTTTTGGTAAACTTTTTATAATTTATCAAGGATAAAATAAAAAAAAACGTTGCATAAACATTTACATTTTTGTATACTAGTACACTAAACTAAAAATAATAGAAAACTATGCATTATTTTCATTAATGTATACATAAACATATAAATATATGAGGGAAAAACAGGGGACAGGAGGGGAGGTAGCAGGATGGGGGGTAGTGATCCCTTCACAAGAAGTGAAGGTATAATTACTAATATGAAGCAGAATACATAACGGAAATTAATTCAGAATTTGTCATCTGCATTATAAAACGTTTACCAGGGTTTCCATGTGACATAAAATTTTTACAGAAATTATTAAGAAAGCATGTAAACCATTTTGTAAACATATCAAACTCTAAATAATAGCAGTGAGCGAGCATGGATATGGAATATTCAATAAGGCAGCTAACTGAGTTGCAGCACTGCAGATATGACAAAATAGTATATTACAGTATTTCAAAAAATAAATATTTTTACAGCACTATAATATCCAGATAGTATCAAACTAAGAAATACTCAAAATTTAAGTCTCCAAATTAAAATATGCAATTTAATAAAATGTAATACATAATTCAACATTCCTTATATAATATGTAAACACAATTAGTTAAGGTGCCAAAAAGCAGGTTTAAACAAGAGGTTTTTTTTAAAAAAAACAACCACCTGGTCTGTATAAAAATAATTTAAACTCTTCCTGTTTATTCCACACACTGCCTTACCAATTATGCCAACACCAAGGTTTTTGTCTGAAAAACTGACACTCTTACTCAGGAAGCCTTCAGTTTACCCTCTGTTTCAGCTAAGTAGTGTTCTCATATCAAGCTAAGTCTGACATATCAATTCATAAGAACACAAAGATCAGGACTTATTAAGTATAATTTAATATGGAAAATAAATCCACAATGCTTAAGATGACAACAACAAAAATGACATACAAAATATAATACAATAGTTTCTTGTAAAATAAATAAGAAATAAACAATAGAAAAATGGTACACTCACAAATGATCTGTTTTCTTCTTGTTGGGAGATCATGAATTCAATGGAAGACTTCTCAATATGAAAACGATTCCCAATAGTAAATAAAACTGTTAGATTTACAGGACATTTTATATATGCTTCAGGAGCCCACAGACCCCCTTTCACTGTGATGTCAGAACTAGAGAATCTGTGTAAAAGCAGTTTTTTTTGTGATCACCTTTTAAATACTTTTCAAGTCACGGTTTCTTTACACTGGCCTAACTTTTTACCACAATGTCCTACAAAGATGATATTTTCTTCACACAACACATCATACATTTCCCTTCATTTACTTACCAGATTTGACTCCTGTAAGTATGATATTTGAGAAAATATGACATTTTCCTGTGTCATTTTACTTCATTCAAATGTATCCAAACTCCTCAGCCTCCTGTCACCTAGTTGAGATATCCTGCAATAGCACAGGAACACAAATAAGTTGAGGTGCCATATTTTGGATATTACTGGTGATATTGATATAACCATAAAGAGAGATTCCAATAGGTTTTAGTTTTCATGACCTGTGCCATAACTTGTTATTGGGCACTCATCTGTAGCTACACCTCTGGATTTCTCTAGCCATAAAAACCTCATGGGTAGAGTGAAAATAATTTAGAGACAGCCAAAGAGCTAATAATATAATTTACCTGTTAGGTTTTACGCCATGATTGGAAACTGTTTTTGTAAGCCACACCAAGCTAATACTGTACATTAAATCACAAACACCTATTTGCAGTTTTACATGACTGATAAGTAGTTTGCATATGAAACAAGGCTATCAAAATAACAGCTACATGATTGGTTCTTGGTTAATATGCTAGATTTAGTCATTGTTCATAGGTATTGCTGAATCAACTGGGGTGAATTTAAGGGCATGAATATCCTGTCCATAAAATAATTAACCTGACTTAGCCAAATGACTGGAAAAATGATGCAGAATCATGTATGAGTGATGATCATAATCTTTAGCTTTTATTGCTTACTGTACATCTATGGTGCATTCCTAAGCATCTGTGTATACTATATTATGAGTAGATTACTTTAAAAATCTTGAATTAGCTATGCTCCAGTTCCTCTATAACAGTATATAAAAGTATGCAGTGATTTCAAATTTTGTTTTAAATTTCAAGGGTTTATAGCAGACAGCGATGCTTTTAAGAACTGTAAGCACATCTCACGTCTGCCTGTCAAAATGATTAGAATTAAAGAGAATGTAAATGGCATGTTTAAGAAAGGGAAACTTTTCTTCTGGGCAAAGTTATCTGAAGAGCACTAAAGGACCAATAATCTCCCAGAGTTCATCTGAAATGTGTATTCTGAAAATGTAATTGCAAAATGAAGAATTGAGTATTTAACCCTTCACAGCTGAGGCTTTTCTCATCCTTCTCCTGAGTCTATTTAAACAATCTTTAGTGCTGATCATATTTCAACTCTAATATCAGTAATTTGTTTATGCATTATCCACACAAATTATACCTTGGATTTTTTTAATAAGATTTAACATTTTCAGAAAAAAAACAGAAGTTTACTGTCACTGCAAATGAAATTGTCCAAAATTGGTCAAAAAATTATTTGTTTTAATGAAATTTAAGTAAAAGCAAATGTGTGTATTATTTTCTAAACACAGCCAAAAACATGCTGTGGTTGTTGCTTTAGCATCAAGCATTATTCTAAACCTAGGTTTTCATAATAAAATCTGCACTTAAAAATTAAAAAGCTATTTTGTACAGTCTTGCATTAAATGCATAAAATGTGTAGGAATAATTTTGTGGCACATGTTCAGAAACAGGACAACCTAAAGCTTCAAATTATGGTGCTCCTGTGTTTATAGTGAAGCCAGGATCTCTGCACTTATTGTGGCAGAGCTTGATGTATTGCCCCCTACCCAGCTCCCACCAGCAGTAACTAGCAGTGGGGAACTTTTAAGTAAGTTTTCCCTATTGGAACTCCTGCAGTGCTAATGATAGGTGGGACCCGTCCTTAGCACTTTTACAGTATATGCAGAGGAAGAGTCCCACTTGTCTTTAGGACTGAGAGGGTTAAAGATACAAAATAAACAACCTTGATCAAAAAAAATAGTTACATAATTTTTCAAATTATTCATAAAATTCAATTTTGGAAATGCACCTTGGTGGAGTTTCTTTAAGTGATGATTGGACTAAATTACATATTTGAAGGAATTGCTAGAATTTTTTTGCTAGAAATGTAATTTTTTTCCTAGATTTCTGCAAAGGTTTGTGGGCAAAGTCTTCTACAGGGTGAAAGAATCATATAATCCCCACAACCTTCCACTCAGAAGCTATATTGGTGCTTTTTCCTGATGGAAAAAGGGGGTAATCCCAAATTGGGGGCAATGACGAGGGATGATTTGAAAGATTGACATATTTAAATATTATACCATGCAGAATGCAAAAACATAGCTATCAAATTAGCAGGGGATGCATCAGCAAATTTTTGCTCTGTGGCTGACAAATGTATAGTTAAGCCCCTGAAAGAATGCATTTCTGAATTAATCTGATGAGGGTGTGGTTACCTAGAACTCTAGTCAGGAAATGATTTTGGTGTTGTAGGAACCCGAGGAGAGCGGAAGGATAGACATTGGAGCCAAGTAACAATCTAAGTCTTGATATACTTAAGGCTTAAAAAATGCCTTCAGTAATGTAGTTGAGGTACATGGAAATAAAAAGAAATCAAAGCTACTTCAGAAATGTCAAATTCCCACTGAGGAAAGTTTCTAAATTTGACACATATCCATCTGTTTAGACGGCATTATGTACTTCTAAAAATAAAGACACAGTTTTGAATCCATTATTTTAGTCAGGTGTGTATTAACTGCAAAATGCCACTTAGCCTCACCTAGACCTCAGCTCAGAGCTCCACTTGTTCTAATACCCATAATAGATCACATATTTGATCATTACAATGGACTTGTCCAATAACAATTTATGACATGGGTCGTAAAAGCTAAAACTTCTTGGAACCTCTCTTTAAGGTTATAGTAATATAATCAATAATATTCAAAAACAGAACCCTCACATTCATTGTGATTTTGTGATATCTCAGGACATTTCAACTGGATGATAGAAGGCCAGAGAAAAATGTCACAGTTTCTCAAATATTATACAGGAGTCATGTTGGGTAAGTAAATGAAGGTAAACTTTTGACCTGTTGTGTGGAGGTAATATCATTGTAGGACACTGGTAAGAAATTAGGTCAGTGTTAAGCAACCCCGACTTGAAAGGTGGTTGAAAAGGTCATAAAAACTAATTTGCATTTACATAAACTTTCTAATTCTGCCATCATGGTTTAAGGGAGGGCTGTGTACAAATGAAGCACTTTTAAAATGTCCTTTTAATCTTTTTGTTCACTTTTGGGAGTCAATTTAATATTGAGAAGTGTTCCAGTATTCATGCTTCTCCAGCAGACAGAAGGTAAAAAACGGAAGAAGAGAGCGCTGAACACAGGTAAATATGTAATTAAAAATTTATTTTATTTAAAACATTGATTCAATAAGGTTAAAATATGCTATGTAGACTAATAGGAGTTAAATGTCTACTGCTTCATAATACATTGAAAATCACCATAACACACAGATCTCATGCAAATAAAAAATGTCACAGTCTTGTCATCTGAAAATTATCATCTAGGAAAAATGATTTTACCATCCTTAGGAGGAAGTCACCAAGTAGACTGAAGATAAAGGATTTTCATTAACTCCCCTTTGCTGATTTGTAGAAGGTATATCAGCTTTGTATAAAGAAACCATCCAGCATACGGGAACACGTCACAGCACATAGATAGCAAATGCACACTTGTATTGCAAAGTACTTATCCTTCTTTCATGTCAGTCATCATAAATGGGGAGAAGTCAGGAAGATTGATTCCAAGATTAAATCCAGTAGTTGATGGTATCCTTCTCCTGTCATATTAAAAAAAGCAAACGCTGGGGTTTCAATAACCAAAACTGCAATAGCCATATCACTGTGTTAACTGACGCATTTCTCAGCCCAATCAGCAGTTTCATCAGAGGCAGGAAGTATCTGCTCACTATGGGCACTGTTTAAACATCAGGGCAGTGGTCATATGATCCCCACCATCCAATCACCACACAATTTCATTTGTTATTCTGAGTTTGGCTTGTATTACACATAAAGTTCACCAAATATGTTGGTATAGCAATAATCATAAACAAATCATTCATCGGATGTAACAGTTCCTCTAGTGCTATTAAAGAGGCACTGTTTAAATAATAAACATTATTGAACATCTCATGGCCTAAATTGTTCTTTGGTCAGTTTTCCAACTTGTCAATTATCATTCGTTGTATGAACACAATCTAACAGTTGTTCAGTGATCAGTTAGAATATCACATGTCACAGTGCGCAGGTCTATAACACTAAGGACTATATAATGCATATCAGTACTGATATCTTGGATCAGTAATGGAAAATCTCACTATATAAAACAGATGGTAAATTGCATAGGGCTATACACAGATTAACAGATTTAGCAATAATCAGCAGTTTCCTAAACATTCTTCCAGCAGACAGAAATATGATAATGAGTTTACAGTTATATGTTGTTTCCCCCCCCCCCTTTTATTTTATAAGAAACTGAATTAACTTTGTATGTCATTTTTGTTAATTATTTTATCTGAAGCATTGTGGATTTATTTTCCATTTTTAATTACACTTAATAAGTTCAGGTCTCTGTGTTCTTATGTAATGACGTGTCAGACTTAGCTTGATATTAGAACATTAAGTAACTGAAACAGAGGTGATCATTTGATCTATGATAACTCTGGGTTGGGGGAGATCATTTGGTTTATGATAACTCTGATTAAAGTAAGTTGTGAGTGATTAGTCTAGATAAAGGGAGAACCAAAGGCTTCCTGAGTATGATTGTTAGCTCTTTACAAAAAATCTTGGTGGTGGGATAATTAGTAAGGTAAAAATCAGTCTATGGGATAAACAGGGAGGGTTTTTTCCATTTTTAAAAGTGCTTTATCAAAGTGCTTGTTTTTGATTAACCCTTTGTCACACACACACATCACGGCGGCCCAGGTGAGTGCTGGATCGTGACATAGAGGAAAACAGCACATACAGGTAATTGTTAGATTATGCTTCCCCCTACCTGAAACAATACCACCTCATAACATATATTCAAAAGCAATTACACAAAAGTTTGTTCAACTGTTCTTTAGGGTTGCAAATCCCTTTAAATTCTTTTCTCAGGAAAAAACTTTGGCGGCTCTTGAAAACAAAAACCAGTGAAAAATATTTACATCATCTACAAATAGATGGTTTAATTGAACAATGTAATAGATTTATCAAACATATTCTATGCAAGATGTTTAGGACAGATGAGATCTGTTGTTTGGCCATAAGTCGGAACAGATTTATCTATTTTTTAACTTCATTATGGAAGGCACTGAAAAGCTGTACTAGGCATAAACATTAGAATGATACTGTACAAATATCATACAGTATGATAACAAATTAAAAGAGAGCATGGCAAAGGTTACACATTTTTTCAAGTCCTAGAAGAAGCACAAAGGTCACAGCTAAATTTCTATACATCCTGTAAATGATACTATCAAATAATCAGTCTGCAGGAAGATAGAGCAAATTTCCATATCAACTTATTAGAACATTAAAATAGTAGGGAACTATGTACAGGAGATAGAAGTTCTAGTACAAAAGATATAAAGTTCCCCTGAACTAAATGTTTTAAAAATATCTGTTGAACTTATGCCAAAACAAGAGAAATTAAATCATAAATCACAATCACTGTTTTCTCTCCCAGACTAGACAAAACAAATTAAATTGGGACCAAGGGTCACTGCCAAGCTAAAACCCTATTGACTTCCTGGGAAAAAAAAGATAAGCAATGCAATTAGAAGTCCAAAAATGTTACAATTGAGCATAATTGAATTGTCATATAGCCAGTGGATGATCCCCATTGTCCTTAGACCAGATGGGACAATTCACTTTCCCGATGTCTTAAAAATAAATCATAAAGTACAGTAAGAATGTAACATATACCCTATGCCTAGAGCGAACAAATGAGCTTGAAGGTTGTCTAAAGGTAAATTTCTGACCAGAGTAAACCTAACAAAATGCCTTATGTGACCAATTATCTTAGCTGACTCTGCAAAAGAGAAAACATCTTTTGTCACATGCAATGATCTTTATCAATATATTGTATTGCCTTTCAACCTTCATGGAATTCTAGCTATATTTGAAGGATAATGAACAGGTTATTAAGACCTCACCACCAGTAAGCTTCTTCCTAATCGAAATATGTACTTATTCACTCTGGGATATGTAACCATATGCTCCGCTATGTGGTACCTTTGCACACCAGGGAGTATAATTAGAATGCTGTACATAGGAAGTAATGTTCCCCCTTTCTACCATCCCTGGAAACCACAGGTTTCCATAAAGGTGGGAGAATCTCTGTTTCGCATGTGTACAAAAGAAAAAAGTGTAAATGAACACAAACATTTATAGATAACATTTATTATAACACTAATTCATTAGTGTAAACTGTAATAAAGTATGTATACTAGGAATCCTTATAAATGTTGAAGAATAAATTTAGCATATATTTAGTGGATTACACTAACTACATAAAAACAACAATGGGCAAAACCACCCCTAAGTGTATTTTGTCCTATTTATTATTTTTTTGTTACATTTTAATATCCCAATTTGTCAATTCACTTCGGTAGATTCCCAGTGAAAGTGACTGATACAGAAAGTGCGAAAATTGGCCTGGTCATAATATAATGTGATTTGAAAAAGATCAAGTTTTGCATCTGCTTACCAGTCACCTTGGATTCACTATGGGCTCAAAGTGAAAACCATTGCAGGGTGCCATTTTTCACTTTAGAGGAAACAAGTTAGAAGAGTAGATTTATCAAACCGTCTAAAAATGAAAAGTGGAGATAGCAACCACTCAGATTCTAGCTATTATTTATCTAATACATTTTAGAAAATGATAGCTATAATTTCATTTGTTGCAATGGGCAACACCTCCACTTTTCCTATTTATGGGGTTTGATAAATCTACCCCAGGGTGGGTTACTATAGGCATTTCAGAACACGCATGCTGACTACTAACTGATCTGGCAAATGTTTAAAATCTCAAGATAAAACCACCAAATATGTTTATAAGTGAAGTATGCACCACAATTGGTATACTTAGCAATAAATGATAAAGCATTTTGTTAATAGAATTGATAGATGTCAGTCCAATGTCTTCTCCCATATGCTGTCTTGCATAAACATGCAGGGACTGATTCATTAAGGAATATAAAATATTAATATGTGCCATATTTAGCGTAAAATCACTCTGCACATGCCCAAGAACGTACTTTACGGCAGTGAACCCAAGAACTTTCAATTCATCTTCGAGCACAAAGGACACTGACAACTGCATACAATTTCAGGGGCGGAACGGGAGGCGGAATTGGCGTATGCACGTAGTCAATGTAGAGTAAAAGTATGCCAAGCTCAAGCACATGCAGCAGCACCCAATTCAAGCTTTTGGTATCTCAAAGGTACGTATTTTTCTGTAGTATCACTTGCACCAGCTACAGGATAGGGGTAAGTACACAGTGATTGTGGTGATGGGGGCGTATGCATGCTAGAATATGTGTTTGCAATCAGAAGCAACAGTAGAAATGCATTTTATGCACAGTAGACATTACTAACACCATGATAAATGTATATCATGAGGAAAAAAATAAAAAAATTAAAATGAAAGGCTTTTTAAGAAAAGATTTTTCATTAATGACTATAGGCCTGATTCATGGAAACTTAAGTAAAAAATTTAGTAAGTAGTCTTTTTGAGAAAACCATGTTGCAAAGCAAGGGGTGAAAATTAGTTTTCTTTTTTGCACATAAGTTAAATACTATAGATGTTCACTGACCCCCGTGTTCTGGTTTTGGTTTTGGTTTTGGATCTGGATTAACTTCATGTTTTGGTTTTGGTTTAGGCAAAACCGCCATTGAGTGTTTTGGTTTTAGTCTTGGTTTTAGATCCCTATTTCTTTTGCTAAAATCACATAATTTTGCTTTTATTCCCCTCTACATTATTCTTAACCTCAATAACACTAATTATTTCAAGTCATTTGCAGTCAATTTTGACCCCCTAACAGGTCACAATATTATTTTCATATACTTTCAAACAAAGACTGCAGCGATCTGGCTGGGTGCCAAGCGACAGAGCAATGGCACAAACACACAGCAGTTCATAGCACATCTAGGAAACATTGCCACACAGCAATAGCAGAAAAGAAAAGTGGTGCAAGATGGAATTGTCCTTGGGCCCTCCCACCCACTCTTATGTAAGATATTGAAAAGGACATGTAAAGTTTAACAAAGCAAGCACTCCAGCGGCAAGCAGTGCCACTTTTGTGGCTGAAGTGCTTGGTTTGTTTGGGCCCCCAAAAAGCAAGCTAACAATGGGCTTAAGGCACCAAAGCAAACAGTACTGTTAATGAACTCTACTGTGGCAAGTCATGCACCAGTGGAAGCAGTTCTTGCCAGTGATAAGAAGAAGGTCATTGTCTTGCCTTGGCATAAGACCAAAAAATCCACCTCTTATGTGTGGAATTATTTTTACACAAATCCTGACAACAGTTGTCTAGCTATTTGTAGCACTGTAAAGCCACAGTCAGTAGATGTAGGGACCTTAACCATCTAAGCACCTCATCCATCCTCAACCTCGCCATTTGAAGTGAGTTCATGGAAAGCTTTTGTGAAAATAAGAAACTTATGCTAAAAAATAACAACAAACAGTCCAGCATCAGCTACCTCCCTTCTCTCAGCTAGATACCAGCACCTGCAATCTACATCTCCAACACCTTCATCATCAATATCCTCACAAGTGATCGGAGTTAGTCCTGCATCCAAGTTTCTAAGGTGAGATGATTCCTCCCCTATCCAGGACTTCTCAGAAGAATTCTTGAGCACTAAGCCCACTGCAGCTGCTCCTGCTGCTGAGGGTGAATCTTCAACTCAGAAGCAGACCAAGAAGAAGACTACTAGTAGTTTACAACAATTGATTGTTAAACAATCCCTTGCAAGAGGAAGCAAGTATGAAAGCTGTCACCCAGTCGCAAAGCGAATCACAGTTGCCATGGCGACTACGCTAGTATTAGATCTGCGACCAATATCTACTATTAATGCAGCTGGTTTTAGACCATCCGCCGCTTCCCTCCCTTCAACTATGCCAGGACTCCTATCTATTGATGTCACATGGGACGCGCACCATGTAACAGGTGTCGTCCCATGTGTGAAGTCTACTCGGCGCACCCGGATGGAACCAAGTAAGGGGGGGCAGTATGTTAAGTGAGTGAGTGTATATTAATATAAAATGCTTGTGTGTGAAGGGGGGCAATGCATTGATATAAAATATGAGGAGGCCAGTGTATTATTATAGAATGTGTGTGTGTGAGGGGTGTGGCAATGTATAAATATGGAATGTGTGTGTTAGGGGGGCCAGTGTATTAATATGTAATGTGTGTGTGAGGGGGGGGGGCAGTGTATTAATATAAAATGTGTGAGGGTGGTCAATATATTAATATGGAATGTGTGTGTGAGTGGGGTCAGTGTATTAATATGGAATGTGTGTGTGAGGGGGACCATTGTATTAATATAGAATGTGTGTGTGAGGGGGGCCAATGTATTAGTATAGAATGTGTGAGGGGGGCCAGTGTATTGATATAGAATGTGGGCCAGTATATTAATATAATATGTGAGAGGTAGGGGGAGTCTTAATATATTGTGGTAGGTAGGCTAGAAATTTAATGGTGGAGTGCAGGTGGGGGCTAATTATTGGGTACTATTTTATTTGCGGGGTGATGGTTGGGCAATTTAATTTAATAGTGGGGCCTATGAATTTAAGATGGGGTGACTGGACCTTTAATTTAATGATGATGTGGTTTGGAAGCTATTAATTGTGGGGCTGCTTGGGGAAAATTAGGTCTATTTATTAAAAGTGGTTATGAATTATTTAATGCCTGGGATTGTTGTAGGATATGGTTATATTTATTAAATATAAATGCTTTTTAATTTATTGCTGGGCTAGTTGGAGTTTTCTAAATTTCCTGTACCCATTTTTTTTTTCAAATAGGGCTCCTGACATTCCAGGATCCAGACAAGAAGCAACTGATTCAAAGACACAATTAGCCACAGGTGGTGAAAGTGTCAAGAACAGGTAGGAGAGAGCAGTTTGCCAACTGTCCTTTATCTGGTGGGACAGTCCTGAATTTGGGTGACTGTTTCACTTACGACAGTTGGGAGGTTTGTCCCGCTTCACCGTGTATGGCTCGTGAAGGCAGAACTGTGTGCACCTAACAGTAGTGCACACAGTATTGCCTGTGTATTTGTCTAAAATGATAACCATGCTATATCATAGGGGGTTACACTGTCTAAAGTGCCCAAGTCCCCCAGAGCCTTAATCCAGCTCTGGGCCTGGTCATAAAAATATATATATGGATTAAGCAACACTAAAATAGCCTCTTTTTATATAGATAAATAGATATTGTACCATAAACCACCCTTTAAGGATGGGTTGCTACTTATGGGCCAGTGCTGTGTGCTTGCCCCCCCCCCCCCCCCCCCCGGCTAAAGTCTGCCAGCCCTCCCCTGCCTATGTAACACAATACAATGGAGCAATGGAGCTCTCCTTTGTGTGTTACCTATATAACACAGTACAATGTGACTGCAGATTTAGAAAAACAAGTCTGTCAGCCCTATTATTTCTATTTCAGCAATGACAATTAGCAATGGAGCAATGGAGCTCTCCTCTTTGTGTGTTACCTATATAACACAGTACAATGTGACTGCAGATTTAGAAGACCAAGCATGCCAGCCCTATTATTTCTATTTCATCAACGACAATTAGCAATCGAGCAATGGAGCTCTCCTGAATGTCACTGAAGACTTTGAAGAACACTGCTACCCCTCCTCTTTCTTTTCTACCTATGACGCTGCCCAACTGTACTAGAGACTGCCACAAACGTGTTACTCCTTCTGTGTCTCTCTGTGAAATGGTGCTGGATCGCCGTGGAGGGTTGTACTTATAGAATTCAAAACTCGCGAGATCCAATGATGTAACAATGATGTTTTGCCTCATTTTCAATTCTGAGGGCGTGGGAAAGTACCGAGCCTATCCAGATCTGCTTAGTTCAGCTGTGTTGGGTTCTCGAGGAACCGAGTCTGAGCATCTCTATTAAATTCAGGTTTTTTTTCATGTAGCACACAAATATCAACTTTAAATTTCAGTGTACAAATAAGCTGTGTGCTACATGAAAAAACAGACAATATTTAACTTATGTGCGTGTGTGTGTGTGTGTGTGTATGTGTGTTTGTGTGTTTGTGTGTGTGTGTGTGTGTGTGTGTGTGCTTGCATTCCTATGCTTGTGGGGAAGTTAACCTATTTACACACCAACACTGTGGGGACCTTAGTCATAGTGGGGACAAAAAATTAGGAACCCAGAAAGCTTACCAAGGCTAATCATGCAGGTGGACCTTGTTGATATGCTTAAAAATCATGCATTCGTATGTCCCGCTATGAGCAGGAAGAGGAGTACACTGAAGCTTTCATGACATTTTTACACCAATCCGATGTTTGACACAGTCACATCTGTCTGCTGCTGAAAAAGGGGACAGTGGAGCCTGACAGAGCCCATCTGTGCCTCTGACAATAGCTTGGAGAGCAGTAAAGAGGAGTATGCTCCTGACGCTTTGGAGGAGAACTGTTCAGACACGAGCAATGATGACCCATTGCTCGGCAGTAGAGCAAAGTGCAGGTACCTAAAGATGTGTTCTATGCATGGCCATATAACAAAATTCAGTACTGCCTGTACTGTGAGAAGCCCCTATGAAAAACAGCTCAGCATATGGCGGATGTTCACTGCAATGAGACTGAAGTAGCCTGGGCCATGATAATTCCCAAAGCACTCAAAAGAAAGGTGCATGCCATTTGCACATCTTCGCAATAGGGGCATCTTTGCGTACAACACTGA
Source organism: Mixophyes fleayi (assembly GCF_038048845.1). Classification (NCBI taxonomy): domain Eukaryota; kingdom Metazoa; phylum Chordata; class Amphibia; order Anura; family Limnodynastidae; genus Mixophyes; species Mixophyes fleayi. The sequence continues at coordinate 191,374,595 of NC_134404.1, read as the reverse complement.
GATAAAGAGGACAGGATCCAGCGTTATGGTCCCCTGCAAACTTTCAGACAAAGATATGGATACCAAAAGCTTCATACACTGTGCAGCCTGCCAAGGCTTGTTTGCAAGAAAATACCTGTGGCAAAACATGAATATATATTGTAGATAATTTTGCTACACATTTCTTAGACTTTAAAGTGTCTGTAGTAAGATACAATTGAACCACACATATTTTTTTTCCTAAAGTATATTTGTTCTACTCTTTCCAAGCATGGTTGTTCATTCCTATTTTAAAATCAGCCAATTCTACATATGCATCCACCAGGTCAGTCATTGAACAAACATTTTGCCTTCTCAAAGCCAGTTATCATTGCCTTTACCATTCTGGAGGAACCCTCATGTATATGCCATTATATGCAGTATCATTTTATAGTCAACCAAATGTATTGTCCATCTTTACTATATATACTCTGCTTTAATCTAGTTAAATTATTACATATGTAGGATTAATTGAAAAAACCCAGGAGATTTTGTACAGATTTTTTATATTTAGATCAAAAAGAAAAAGTCAAATATTTTTTTTTCTTAGTCACTTTTCCAGGTACCGTTGCTGGATGTAGTCCTCCACACCTGGTCTGAGCACTGGTTGCTGCAGGAGCAGAGGCAGGTTTTGAAGCCTCTGTTGCCTCAGGATCATGTTCACCAGAACCAGATGCAAGACTAGGCCTTGGAGCCATGGGGATTATCCAATTGAGGATGGACCCCAGTACTATGTCAACCTCCCTTATTAATCTTCGAATTAGCTTATAATGGCACGCCTGCTGGCCCTTCATCTCCTATAGAGTTTTATTGATTGAGGTCAACAGTTGTTTTGATTCTCACACATCTTCTTGTAGCCACTTCCGGAGGTGCAGAGATGGAAAAAGTGCAAGATCAGCAGGTGAAGCAGTGGTTGTCATCTCTGGGACAGGGCAAAGTATTGCATGTATACGATAACGCGATTGACACTGACAACAAGCTTCTATAAGAATGCTCTGATTTCCAGAGCCATATATGAACAATTTATATGCTGTACAGTCATAAAAAGCAGTGACATCACAAAGATACACATATACAGTATTAAGGTTAACATCCATAGGTTGATGGGTCATGACCTCCCAAGAACTCAGCGCCCCATTGGCTGATTCCTCTGGTCATTGTTCCATGATGTGGGGGTCATCTTTCAATGTGTGGCGAGTTGATCTTCCTTAGGCTTCTGCCCCTGGACCTGTATAATCTGGTTCTTTTAAGGCATCTGGAGTTGCCATTTTGTGTGTGAAAAGTAATATTAGTTATACCTAGCATTTGAAATGTTCGAATGCTTCATAACTACTACCGGAAACATCCTCATACCGTAAATATTAAATACCTTCACCACATTATATTTTATATTAATTGAAAGAAATAGATTAAACTTATTTACATGTTGCTAAGTTAATGATTTGGTTGCGTATTAATCTCATCGCAACCATATTTCTGTACAGAAATTATTGATTACCACCTTCAATCAAATTATTTAACTTCAACTGTCTGTATTACTGAACGTTTTTCTGTAATTTCATCTTGTATGTCTTCTCGCCTCCTCAAACTCAATCATTTAAAAACAGAACTAATAATATTTCAGCCAGCCAACAGAAGTGACCTGCCTGACATTTCTATTTCTGGTGACAACACAACAATAAATCCTACCTATCAAGCTCGCTACCTAGGTGTTATCTGTCATTTGTTTCCTACATCCAATCCGTATCCAAATCATTTCACATGCATCTAAGAAACATTTGTAGAATATGCACATATCTCACACAAGAACACTACAAAAACGTTAATTCATTATCTCTTGCATTGACTATTGTAAAACACTTCTTATGGGTCTACCCCTACCAGACTTTAATGCCTAATCTGTTTTGAATGCAGTGGCAAAACTTTCTTCAGCTGCTTCACTCTTTCATTCTCTACACTTTTTGCCTGTATTTTACCATCAACAAAAACATGCATTTCTTCTTTTTTTCAGGCTGCAGTATGTGGAATGCCCTCCATCATCATCATCAACAGCTATTTATATAGCGCAACTAATTCCACAGTGCCATACAGAGATTTCACTCACATCAGTCCCTACCCCATTGGAGCTTAAATTCTAACATACACCCATACACAGACAGACAGACAGAGACCAGGATCAATTTAATAGCAGCTAATTAACCTACCAATATGTTTTTGGAGTGTGAGAGGAAACCGAAGCTCCAGGAGGAAACCCATGGAAGCACTGGGAAAACATATAAAGATCACAGATAAGTACATGGTCAAGAATCAAACTTATAATCCCAGTGCTGTGAGGCAGAAGTGCTAACCACTAAGCATACAAGACTTTCCTATAGTCTCCAAACCCTCAAGCATTCCCTAAAAATTCACCTCTTCAGGCAAGTGTGTCAAATTCCTGAACCACTCTTTTTACTATCCTAGGCTATTATTTGAGATAAACTCCCAATTATCACCACATTACAAAGTTCACACAATACTTGCATGCGTTTTTTTATACTCAAATAACCCTCTTATCTCCAGACCAACTTTGCTATGTAACTGAAACATATAGGCTACTAAACACCTTTACCTTTTCGATCTGGCTAGACCAGTAAGATGAGAGAGGACAGGAATTCACTGCTAGCAAAAGAAAGGGGAATGTACATGAAAAACAGACATTATTTTACTTATGTGCAAAATAGAAAAATAATTTGCACCCCTTGCATTTTAACATGGTTTTGTCCAGGAGACTTAAGTAAGAAATTTCCTGTCTATGTTCCTTAATGAATCAGGCCCGTAGTTAGCAACTTTGTTATTATTTATGATTCGTGGGTGGAACTTAAGGTCCTGCACAGGAGAGAGGGTCTCCACAAATGTTTAAGTAAGTGCCGGACAAGAAAGGTTTTTATTTATGTTTTGTTTACTTTGATTGTGCCAATAAAACTATTGAGGACGGTTAAAACGAAAACTCTGCACTCAAGTAACTTAATGCTGCTGGTCGACGCCATCTACCCTAGGAGAGGTTACCTATTTCTCTCACACAGTCACAACTTGGTGGAGAATGCAAGCAAAGATCTGCGTGTGTTAAGAATAGCAGCAGTTTGAGAAACTTGCAGGAATCTGCTCTGTTTCTGTGTGTATTGGAAAATTAAAAAATGACAGACACAGTGAAGAAAGACTGGGCTAGATTTACTAAGCTGCGGGTTTGAAAAAGTGGGGATGTTGCCTATAGCAACCAATCAGATTCTAGCTTTCATTTATTTAGTACCTTCTACAAAATGATAGCTAGAATCTGATTGGTTGCTATAGGTAACATCCCCACTTTTTTAAACCCGCAGCTTAGTAAATCTAGCCCTTTGTGTTTAAATGTCTGTTCATGTTTGTGGATAACAGCAACTATAAACTGGTTTGTTTGTGCACAGCAACAGTGGAATGATAGAAGTGAGCAAATGTGTTTGAAGTTTAAAGGAAAAAATTGTGCTCTGCAAAGAAATCAAGGGGTATATTTACTAAGCTGCGGGTTTGAAAAAGTGGGGAAGTTGCCTATAGCAACCAATCAGATTCTAGCTTTCATTTTGTAGAAAGCACTAAATAAATGATAGCTAGAATCTGATTGGTTGCTATAGGCAACTTCCCCACTTTTTCAAACTCGCAGCTTAGTAAATATAGCCCCAAGTGTTTTCATGGACTGAGTTTTGTTAATTGCTCCAAAGTAGGTGTGTAAGTCTGCAAGACACAAGTTGGGTGTGACCTGGACCTGTGCAAAATCAAACAGCAAGTTTGAAAAAAATGTATTGCGACATATCATCATCATCGTCATCATAAGCTATTTATATAGCGCCACTAATTCCGCAGCGCTGCACAGAGAACTCACTCACATTAGTCCCTGCCCCATTGGAGTTACAGTCTAAAATTCCCTAACATACACATAGACAGAGACTAGGGTCAATTTGGTAGCAGCCAATTAACCCATTAGTATGTTTTTAGAATGTGGAAGGAAACCGGAGCACCCAAAGGAAACTCACACAATCACAGGGAGAACATACAAACAGAAAAGGCCATGGTCGGGATTCGAACTCATGACTTCAGTACTGTGAGGCAGAAGTGCTAATCAGTAAGCCACCATGCTGTAATCACAATTTGCTGCTTCTTAAGCTTCAATGGGCAAGAAAACGCAGAAGGCTATTGCGTCAAGCCAGAAAGAGTACATAAAGGTGTGTCAAAGTATCCATATGGAAAAAGACAAAAATCAGGACTTGGAGCACACTCATGTGTTGATGGTTTATGACCCTTTTCATTGTGCTGTGTTGAAAGATGATGATATTTCTGATAAAGGGCCAGATACACATTTGTCTGGACTCAGGGAAAAGACTGAGTTGCAGTGCTCTGAGAAGGAGGACATGCCTAAAAACTTGCTACAAACTGCTATGGAAAAAGGTGTCTCATTTTGGTTAAATGTTTTTTTGACTCTTAATAATTTTTCACTTACCACACTTTTAATAATTATTCTACACATCTAAAAAATATACAGGTTTCAATTACATGCACAATATCATCTTTATTAGTATACAAGATGTATCTTATTATTAATTTTATTTGGAATTTTATGTTTTAACACCCATCTTGGATTTATCGTAATGAATAATTAATCATGTGATTCACATTCAACTACACAGATATATATACTAATATATGAACTTAGAGACTGATTTTGAAATAGTTTAAATGCATCAGAGATATCCTTGTAAAACTTAAGCTGATGTGAGGGGAAATTAATCAGTTTAGTTATAAATGTTTGATATCGATATTAAGCTAGCAAGAAACATCAAGTGGTGAGAATAATAACTAACCTAATTTAGATAGGTTGACTATATTGTCAATCAAAGAGAAATGGATCACTCCTGTTTTGTAGATATATTTACTTCTATATACAAACAACATGAACTTCTTCTAATTGGTTTTAAGAAACACAGTATATTTATGTCAGAGATTGATTTTTAAACAGCCCAATGTACTATTTTTATTTCTAAAACCCGGGCTGAAGTGATGATGATTTATCTCTTAGGTCTTAATGTGTGAGATCGATATTCGACTAATAGGAAACATCAAGAGGTGGGATTAATAATTAACTCGCCCCCAATAGAAGGATAATACTGTCAATCAATGGAATATAGACTGCCCCTGAATGGCAGATATTGATGACGTCACGATGGAGTTGTGGCATTCAGGGTATTTAAGAAACATCAAACTAGTCTCTCGGCTTCCCACTGACTTCAGCAGACCTGCGCATCGGCGTTCTCGCTGTCCACACCTCTGTCCCATAAACATTGATAGGCACTTCTCACACTACGGACCACAGAAGTTCCAATAAACCCACAGTTAGTTTGGAGCCAATGCTAAGTAGATAGCAATATACTCCCCATATATCAAAGATATTATTGAAGCCTCATAGATGATCCTTACACTGCCATTAAGCAGTGAAAGGGACCAACACCTTAATTTTGAGTATAGTTGCTTAATTAGAGACGACATGTAGTAGGATACATCCTGAATAAAGCCTGGTACCATATTAATGGACAGTAGCATCCAGATATGGTTATAATAGTTATGGCCCAGCAGGCAGCAGTCAGGCAACAGTTGTTGCAAGATGCCGCAGCTATGAAGGAAGCCACTAGTGTGCAGCAGTTAACCCTTGAGGAGAGTCAGAGGCAACAACAGTTAGCCCTTGAGAAGTCCGTAAGGCAACAGCAGTTGGAAATTGAGGAGTACCGGGGGCAACAGCAACAAGAACTTGAAGTCCTGCATAAAATGGTGATTTCTTTTCAAGAGGAAGCACAATGTCACGTTCACTGAGGAAGAAAGGTCTCAGGAGCAAGTCGTAGAAATGCTCAAATGTGTGAGACAAGAAAAAGAAATTGCTGAAAGAAGATTTGAAGCTGCACAAGCGGAATGTTTAAGATGCCAGCAACGTATAGAGTATGTGGGGAGAGAAATAAATGAGCTACAAGATCATTTGAATACAGAGCGTGAAAAAGTTTAGGTAAACGCAAAGACATTTTCCCAACATCAAGAGAAACCAGATCATGACTTACAGCAACTTCAAGCTAAGATACAGAAACTTGAAGCAAATGTGTTACTGTTGCAAGAATCTAACTCTGAACTCAGTGAGAAAAGAGAGACTCGAAAACCCACCCTGCGTGTGCGCCTGTTATCCCTTTATATCATTAAACTAATCTCCCTTCCCAAAATTAAATCTCGTTTCTACACTTCTCAGCTAAAATGGTGCATTGAAGATCCTACTTCATTCTTCACACCACACAACTCCTCCCATTTACCTCTGCAAACTTCTGCTACTCATGTAAATGCTACAAACCTATGTGCCCTGAAAGGCTAGGATCTAAACACATATGAGACCGATGGGTTCAAACCTGCACTTGCAGTTTTGAGCTTCATTTACCTTCAATGCATAAAAAATGTTAAATCACAAAACTGACAGATTCTCTTTAAGCTTTATGGCACTATAAAGTAAATGGTTTATTCTTAATGCACACACATGTCAGCCAATATTTGAGTGTAATTTAATTTTATTACCAACATTAACTGAAAAAAACCATTACCTAAACTATTTGAATAAATTGCATTGTGGCGAGAAATCAAACATCTAAACCTTCTACCTTATTTCTTTCTATTTAATTAAAGTATTTCATTTAAAGTGAGATGTTGAATACTGAAACACATGTACATGTTTCCTATGTGAATAGTGTTTTTATTTCTACATTTTCTTTAGACTTGTACTGGTGAAAACATACATTAAACTGACACAGTGCATAGAGCATACTAAAGATTCCAATGAACATGAAAGCAATTTGAGGAAACTGACATCACAAGAAAGACAACAATGATGGTGAAGACCATATGGGGAAACTGGTTTTAATGTGTTTAACAAAAGAAGTTGTTTTTTTTAGTCTGTACCACCTGGAAAAACAGGTTTGAGATAGCAAACAAATTTGATACAAAGAATTGCTTTTGTCAAAGGATGTGTTTTGAAAAGTCTTGATCCTTTTATAAATGACTATATATTTTGTATGCTATTTGGCCAGTTTTCAATTGAACATTTACATTATTTTCCCTCTTTGTAAAAATAATAAAATATACCAATTTAATCTGCAAAGGACAATACAATGAACATTTTGAATTTCTTTAGATCTCAATACATTTTAATTCACTAAAGTATTTCAAGATTTTAAGGACTAGGCACAAAGACTGTGGTTCATAGAAAAGTTCTATGCTATTTTCTTTCAATATCAGAACAATTATATTGTATTCTGCCATAATACACCTCTGTAGCCATTGCACAAATAGTTCACATGAAATAAACTTATTTTCCTATGCGTTGCAGAAATAATAATTAACCTAAAATCTAAATACATTTACTTTATTGTGACAATCTAACAATGCCATAATGTTATAAATCTATTATCTATACTACGCTTAAGGGAGTAAAGCTACTCTCATACCTCTTGTTCTCTATTCCTCAGATGACTTTCTTCCTTCTCTTTTTGTGTTTTGTCTGCCCCCTTCTTGAAACTCTCAAGTTCCTCAGTGACCAGGTGTATGAAGTAGTAGTATGGAACAGAACATTTAGATAATGACCACCAAAGGTTGTGTGGTGGTTATCTTAGATACCAATCGCTTTGTTACACCAGCCTAAAATATTAGACCTGCTTTTGTGGGAGATAATTACATAAATATTTATCAGTAATATATTTATGCTATGTATTGGAATATAAATTTACATTTATGTAGATGTTTGCGGGTTAGGATGTCACTAGTAAAGGACAAGAATATAGTCCTACTCACTAGGGGTGAGGGCCTGACTTAGCGTGTATACACACTGCAGAATTGGGCCAACATTCTTTCATAGCTGAACAACATTTTAAAACAGGATGACCAATCAGATCAAACGATGATCTGTGCTTTGAAACAATAAAAGTTCATTATTCCAGGGTCCACACTACTGAGATATTGGGTCAATCAGTTGTTTAACATCTGATTGGCCCAAAAATTGGCTAAAAACAGTGTTGTGTACACAGCTTTAGAGGGAAACAAAACAGGTGACACTCACCGTAGGAATACTGCCTTGATGATTGTCCGGGTCTCCAAAAATGGCTTCTAAAGAAGGAGTGAGATGCTGCAGCTCTCACACAGGACTCATCAAAAAGTGTTTACCACACGCACTACTGTTGGCTTCAACAATAACATCACCCTGGTCCTACAAATGTGACCGGTATGCTGCACAAACTAACTTCAAACACTAGGTGTAGTGAACTATTGTATCTATGAAACCCACAATATAATTCAGTCATACAATGAGTAGCCAGACAATGAATAGACAGGAACAAAAAACCTACCTTTAATGGGGACTTGACAAATGATTGCTATACTGAAGAAGGCACAGGGAAACTTAAGGGACAGGACAGAGATGGACTAACAACCACTATATGTAGTGCTAAAACATACAACAGAAAAACGAAGTAAAATTCACATACACATTGTGGCCTACAGTGAAAGGGAGAGAGTGCACTTGCCAAGTTTTCCTAGTGGTATAATGGAATAGGGACATCCACAACAAAAAATAGTCAGACAAAAGGAAACTACACTCCTAATATTCAACAGGCTGATTCACTTGTACTCACAAGCCTAGCACCTATCAACTGATGCTACAGGCCTAAAGCCTGGTTTACTCATGCCCATGATGCTAGCATCTAATCAATTGGTGCCACAGCCCTATAGGTGCCAAAGTGCCTAACCTGGCTCTTGCAGCTTTTGCCAGCATCAGGGGGGAACCGTGAGAGCTCTTTTGCCTTCCCCCTCCTGCTACTTTGGTGGATCACCTCCAACAGTCTTCTCTCTTTGAGCCCGACGCATTCAGTCTTCTGCTTGATCGTGCCACCTTCTCCATCATCCACACTGTCTTCTTTTCCTTCCTAATATCTGGCATCTTCTTTTCTTCCACTGTCTTGTGCTCTGCCAGTGGACTTGTGACTTAAATATTGTCCCAGGATATAATATATTAGTACCTGAAGTGAAGTACCAAGTTTACAATATATGGGACTGTGAGTACACCGGGTTTTTAGAACCAAAGTTCACTGGGTTACCTGCCCTCCACTTAGGTTCAGAAATCGTACAGGCATGGAGGAGAACAAAAGACATAATGCTACCTTTACTTTTCATACAGTAAAACAAAAGAATATAAAACTGCACATTTTAAACAATAGATCAGCGACCATACATGCATGTAGGAGGCCCATCAAGGTTTCCCACCCACCTTAGCCACTCAAACATTCCACAAGCAGAAGAGTCTGTCAACAGAATGTCCAGGGAGTCTTGGTATCTTTTTACCTAGAACTTGGCAAGTATCACCTGATGGAGTGAGGTGATGACAGGTAATTAGACCTTTTCATCGTTGAGTGAGCAACATGTCTGCTGAGCCTGAAAGCACAGGAGGGGTAATTAGACTGGCTGGTAGACCTCCTATGTGTGTAAGACTCAGGATGCAAGTGATCACAGATTAATTTGAATTTTGCAAATTAAATTGTGTTAAGAGCAAAATTAGAGAAAATGTTATATCCTGATGGTAAATATTCACTGTAAAACCTCAGACATTGTGGTGCCACTAGCAGCACTGTAAAAAGCTGTTAAACCCCTCCAGGCTGATTTATGTACAGGCTGCATGAAGCACCTGTATTGGTAAGAGGGGCAGGAAGGTGGATTACCTCCTGGCAGGTTATCTGTGTAAATCTGTATAAAAAGAGGACTGTTTGACCATGTAATGTAGTAGCGTTATTCCATCTGTACCTTTCTGGAGATCACTAGTACCAAAAACTAATTTAATTCTCCTTATAAGGGCTACTTGAGATACTAAAACATCACTGCTTCAAGATCCTGTTTTGACGACTACTTACCTGTGCTGTAAATCCTGTGACCTACAAATTACATCAACCTAATTTGTTATTCAGCTCTTCTGAGGTTAGGACCTTACTCCAGTACCATCTGCCCGCTATCTGCAGCTCTGGCCAGTGTGAAAGGCCAGGGGGAACCATCCACAGAAACCCTGATCTGAAGCCAAGAGGTCAGGTGTACCAGCCAAGTGCCCAGCAAATGGGTATCCTTGCAGCGAGACTTACCAAGATGGAAGCAGTCCTAGGTCCCAATGAAGGAGCCTAGGGTTGGCAGCAGGCCCCCCCTACTGCAGTTAGAGGAGCACAATTTGGGATAAAGAAAGGGGACGGTGGGAAGCCCAGCCGGTCCCCAGCAACACAAGGACAGGGTGGCATAGGAGGTCCATTCTGTTACAGGCTCCATTTAGAGTTCAGTGTAAATCAAGCAGGAAGAGCACCTTGTCAAAATCATGCTACTTTAAATTTTTCAGACAGATTTAGAGTTGGAGAGCTTACTAAATCAACTTTAAATCACAATGTAAAATAAAGCTGCCCTGTATTGGTGTGCTACATACAAAGCAGAACATATTTTCTCTGCATGCAGAAAAAAAGAATTGCATCGCAGCATGGTTTGTCAAGTTGCAAATATATATTTACATGGGTTTGCTTGTAGGTTTAAATGAGGCCCGATGTTTCAGTAATCTCTTCTTTGTCAGGAAGATCTGATGAAGAATATATACCTAGAAGATAAAGTGTATTTTGTAATACCACAATGCACTTAATCCCTAGGAAAATTGAAAGTATGTGAACGATCTCTGCTTTCTGCAGACTGAGATTTGAGGGAACATACTGCATTTCTATCACAAATTCCTGTCTCATTTCACCATACATGTAGTGCACTTTCTAATTTGAAGATTTTGTTTTTCAAAATCCCTATAGCACCTTCTCCTTCAGATGTTGTATGTGTTAATGTTACTGAACCTGAGAGCTGTGACCTATAATTTTAGCGCTTGGGGCGAGAAACAAAACTGCCACCCCCCTAACCCTCAATTTTCACCAAATGAACCTAAAATAGTCATAAACTGCGCCTCCCTTCAACACTGCTCCCCGGCGGTCTCCTCTGTCGCACAACCCAAGTTACTGTCCTGCTGAACTCGACACTACAACGGTTAACGTATCAATGATTCTCATTTTGCCATAGTAGTCTTCAGTACTTGGTTAAATAAAAAAATCAACAAATCTAAAAAGAGCTTATCCCAGATGAATAGTAATGATTCCTACAATTATTTTCAAATTCAATCAGTTTGTCACAGACATGCTTTTATGGTGTGTGTGCCATTCTTAACTTTCTGCACATTGTATCTGCTCATATATTGGTTCACATACAGAAAGTGTTGTGCTGTGCATATTTACTGGGGCACGCCTGCTTTCTGATTTTGTACCTTATTTGAAAGACAGGACTTAGTCTTCCCTACCTTGGTCAAGTCATGTGTGTTTTCTCCCTACATCTTGTAGAATGAACATCTCTGCTACAATACCATATGTAAGCTTTACTGAAGAGCAGTCGATTGTTGTATGAGCTGGACAACTTACAATGCTATCTTTCGAATCCCAAGGCTTTTCTGCAACAAAAGTCTAATACATGTATATCCAAACATGTTATCACATTGTATCCTTAATCAGATGGGTAATCCTGCAGATTCCAAAATCAGACAAATAAAATCAGTATTTTAATCACTATTGCATGTCATACTTTGGGAAATTACTGATACGTTTAATTAATTCCGCATTGGGGGCCTGTTTACTTTTAACCACCCCACTTCCCAACCATGGACACAGAATATAACACTAAATGAATAGCAATGTACAGTATATGCTTTGTGTTGCCTTCTGATAAAAATAAAGCATTTTGTTTATTGTACAATACCACCTGCTTTTTGTCTTCAACCCCTTCTTTGATCAATTTTAGACACCAGTAATGTCACATGAAATATTTTTCATCTGCTGTATCATTTCTACCATAGCTATTTTTTTCAAAATGGCTTCTAGGTGAAATAAATGGAGTTGGTCTAGATCAGTGTTTCTCAAACCCAGTCCTCAGGTTCCCCTAACAGTGCATGTTTTCCAGGTGACAATTATACCACCTATGGATCTGTTACAGTGTGTCATTCAGTAATTAATACACCTGTGCAAAAACAAGGAGATATTGAAAACATGCACTGTTAGGGGTCCCTGAGGACCAGGTTTAAGAAACACTGGTCTAGATGTTGTCAAACATGCAGATATCAGGTTTTGACAAGCAGCATTTAGGGCCAGCAAGAAAACATCTGAAGATAACAAGTGTAGCATAGAAGACTTCTATTTATCCCGTTCTCTTATATTGATTAGGCCTTTACAAGTAGCATTTTTCAAGCCTGCATAAATATCCTCTGACACATGCATTAGTGCTACTGTTAAAATATTATTCTTAAGTGGTTAATTGCTGTATATTAATGTGGCTTAGTAAATGTGTATATATTTGCTGAATTAAATGTCTGTTTTTTTTCTCTTTATTACTGGAAGAAACTTTTTCACAAAGAAAAAAGCACATCATTTATTTTGTGTAATACAAAGCAGCAAATGTAATTAGGGTACATAATGCACTTTGGTTTTATTAGATGTCTTTTTAAGTTAAGATGATTTAGCATGCAAGCGTATTTTAGAAAAAAAACAATTAAAAATTAATTAACAGTTTCACCTTTAAAGGCAAGATTGATTTAAAAAATATGTTTAAACGCCAATGGTTATTATTACATTTTTCTTTTCTTTAATATGTTAAAACATACACATATTACTTTAAAATTGTCCATGCCAGGTTCAAGAGTATAAATAAATGTCGAAAATAAGTAAGAACAATAACCAGTGTTATCTAATGACTTTGGAATTAATTTGAGTTAATGATATGTGCTGTAAATGATTACTCCCCACCTCCGCTACCAGTGCTAAAGGTCTCAGAAACAATTGTGCACCTGCAGTTTAATATGGATGGTTTATAGCGCAGGATGTGCTGAGCTATAGCTGAAGCTAATTAGTAGTGATGCAATATATCCTTGAACATGGGAGGGGATGGGAGGATTTGCTCATGTCATGGCTTTTACATTAATAACATGTTAGGATTTGTAGTACAGAATCACAGATGTGAATTCTAGGGTTAAAACAAGTTTACACTTTATAAATATCTATCTATCCTCTTCAAGACATGCCTCAACTACTTAAGGGAAAAGTGTCTATAAATGGTTAGCTACACTGAAAAATTTGCTATCATTATTGTAATTATCACTGTACTATGGTTATTTTACTTCTAAAGCACCGACATATACTGTTAGGCCTCTATAATCGCATATATCTTTAGGTACATGACTCAAATACATGAAGCCCCTGTCAGCAAGGACTTACATTTTAAGAGGGACCAGCAAGACAGAGGGAATTGGAAGACTGTAGTAATCACAACTGGCCAGTGGTTTAAAATGTGATGTTTAAAGCTTTAAAGCTTGAGAGATTATTAGTTGGATAAAGATCAAACCGTTTTGGTGTAAGAGAGATAGTACATGGATATGCATGTTGAAAAATGTGAATATTGAGAGAACATTTAAAGATTTTGGGCAAAATGTATTAAACTGGGATTCTTGCAGCGATTTAAAATCGCTTGAGATCGCCAACAATCTTATGCACAAAGCCACCATATGTATTAACTTGTGTTTTTGAGTCTCAAATTGAAATCATCCTGGATCTTGAGCTATTTGCACCAGTTTTCACAAAACAAGAAAATACTTAAATCCCCAGGTTTTAGTGTTCAAATCATGATTTTCAGATCAATACTAATTTATGATTGGTTGCAAGCTTCAAATCGAAAACTCACACAATTTTCACCTCACCAACACTATAAAAAATCTGTACTTCCTTATTTGAGTTGATAGGGGTTTCACAAGCTATAGAGAGAGTAATGGAGAGAGCAGGTGGGTGGTGATTGTTGGCAAAAGAGTATTGTGAGTCTTAATTTGTATACCTGTTTGCTACTTTTGTTTAGCTGGCCTTCTTTGTCCAATAGTCTGTGTATTAAGAGCCTGTATTTTCTTTGGGAGTGCAGTGTGTGTTTTTATTGCCTTACACCTGGTTTATGTTTATGATGATGAGAGGAAGGGGAGGGAAACAGTCTAGGGACAGTGAGTGAGAGGGAAGAGAGAGGAACAAGTAGGTGAGGAGGGGCAGGAGCTTCATGAAGAGACAGGATCTTCTGCTGTTTTTGGGAAGAAAAATATCTGGCCACAATGTGCGCTTCAGCTTTGAAGAAAATGGTGTCCTTGTCCGAAACATAGTGCTACAGGTAATGTGTATTAATTTAGTGTTTTGCTTAATTTAGAAAGGAACATCCCAAGCTATAAGTCACTGATCTGGATTCAGCACAAACACCAGCACCAAACATAGAAGCTAAACAACACATTATTCTTGAATGTGTGATAATTTTTGGATGTTGTGGAGTCTATTGAACCAACACCACAGAGCCTTCCTCAAACTACTCCACCAAAACTAGTTTTGAAAGGATTGATTCCAGCCTGGTGCAAATGAAAGTCTGAATGGGACAGTAAGAGAACTCTCTGGATATCTTGTTTCAGCATGTGCCCAAATGCAAAACATACCAATGCCTCGCCTACCTGTGGCATCATCAGGTGTATAATAAAAGTGCAAATTTGCACATTGAAACATTGTTTTATTACTGTTCTTATACATTTTGTTAAAAAATAAAGTATAATATGCAATCTGGTATTGGCAGTTGTGGTTTATGTTAAGATGTTTATTTGGGTAATTATGGTATAAATATTAATAACATCTTTGTATTTTCTTTAGGCAATTAGCTTTATTTTAAAACACATACACACCCTTTAATTGGTGATAGAGGCTGAAGTCACACTTTCCTGTGCTTATTCTGACGATTCTATAAAAATATATTCAAAACGGTAAATACAGTGTAAAGTAACAAATATATTGAGTGAATGATAAACCATACTCACGAGAAAGATACGTTTATTTTATCCTTTCTCTGACCTGCCTCCCCCTCATTGTATTCTCCACATCAGCTGATATTATAGGCTCCTTTGCTTCGTCACTGTCTACTGACAATGGTAGGAGTATATTTTGGTTGAGTGCCAAATAATGCAGCAGACAGCACAACAAAATGTCAGCCACCTTAGCTGGGGCATAGAGAAGCACACCGCCAGATTTATCAAGGCACCTGAATCTGGTCTTCAGGAGGCCAAAGGCACGCTCTATCACACCACTAGTGGATGTGTATGTGGTGGTCGAGTACTGATGGGATTTCCTTCCCTTACCTTGTCCTCCAGACACGAGTCAGGTTCTTTTTTGGTCGGATATCCGGTGGTCAGGAGATAAATTCTTCAATGAAAGGGACAAGGATTGGTCAAATAACTTGGGTTTATTAATAATGCGGTAAAGATAATTTTGGCCACCGCGCTACTGACCCCTTCAACTCAATGGTAATAACAAAATATTAATTTGATCAACATAGAGCACAATAGCATTTAACATATAATATACAACTGGTGAGTGTAAGGCACAATTGCGATAAAATCTTCAATAACAATAAATCAATTTTAGGTAAATCACTTAACATTAACATTCAACTAAAACATTTGGTGCACCAATATTATCCCTGGTAACGTTACTATATTTTACACTCAGTCCTGGGCTGACCTGTGCACAGGAATTTTGTAGTACATTAAATCTGTCAGCATGGAGGAAAGCAAGTGGAGGAATCTGTGACAAATGTGATTTGCAGACCTACTGTACTTTCAACTAGAGTTCCTTCATATGATCGACTTCCAGCAGTAATACCTCTTATCTCTCTCAGCCTGTTCCTGAGGTAGTAAGCAGCTACATGGAAAGATTCAATTCAGATTTCTTATCTCTCAGTCTGTCTTCTTGTCACTCATAAACTTCATCTCTCTCCCCCAGAAGTCCAGAACTTTCCTCTTCCCACTGCCTTCTGGGAGTTCACAGTTATTACCAAACTCAGTAAACTTGTTGCTATGACACAAACTCCTCCTTCCTGCACATCATCCTGGGCACGCCTCTTCAGTTCAACTGTCAACTGTCATTCCCACTGTGTCTTTCTCAGCCTCTATTAACCCCTTGTAGCTCTGCATTTTAAAAGCGTTTATGTACTTCCTCTGTGCTGTTTAACAGGGTTTTGGGGCACCACATGTACACCTCATTATATCTCTATTGTGCAGGATAGCCTCCAACACTCAAATTTTTCATGTTAGCATTACAGACCACCTGCACATTCATAGAGTATGACTGGTGTCTGTTGCTATAGATTTCTGCCCTTTGATGAGGTGATCTCAGCCCAATGTGTGCAATCTATGTACCCCAGGACATTAAGTATTCCTGAGAACCAATAGAAAGCTACCTTCAACTCATGCCATTCAGAATCTTGGTGGAGGAAGCAGATTTACTGTATGTATGCACCAGTTCATTAAGATCACCTAACACTATTGTTAAGTGCCTGGAGAATGTTGCCTGTGTGAGCCCTACAACCTGTGAGCACACAGACTGAATTGAGCCACTTGTAAAAAAAATTTAGTGAACTCAACATTTATTTGCATTCCAGATAAAGCACTGGAGCAACATTTTAGTGGCTCCAGATCATTTCTCAAATGCTCAGACAACTGCAGGAGGTTATCTATGTTAAGTCTAAACATTTTAATAACCTCATGCTCTGAGATGGAGTCCTGGTTCAAACAAGTTGTAAAATCATGTGGTCTGCGCAGCCTAAGCGGACCCTGGTGCTGGTGATGTTGCTTTCTCCTTCTATGTGCAATCTCAAAAAGCTGATTTTACTCCCAAATAACCAACAATAAAATTTCCATTTTTATACACCCTAAGAGTAATAAAGTTTTGGGGCCCTTTTTCTAGGCAACCTTATTCTGCATAGACCAATGGCTGATGTGTAGTGTCCCAGAGTTCAATATATATGTTTATGCACCCTTTTAAAAGGTCTATGCAAGCTCAGTTTAAAAGATCCTCCAGTTACGCTTTAATTGTGCACACTAGCTTCAAATTCTGCTCCTGGATACGCTTATTACACCATCATACACATTTATACTTTCCCTCTTATGACATGAATACCCAGTCCTTTAAACCTAATTAACTGTATCACACAGATTTCTATATATAATATCTCCTGTATCAAGACATAATACATTCATAATCACAATGCAGATGTATATGTATGAAATAGAATCTTTACTTGTACAATAAGGTTATAATATAATTTTATAAATAAATATACGTACACAGCTGGGAGCGCTCCTCAATATAGGTGGCTGCTTTGGAAATATATTAGAGTTATCACCTCAACACACTCCAAATGAAATAACTGATAACAGAACAATATATATAACCATTGGTGCTACCTTCACGTTAAACAATATTTCACTGCCTAATACAATAGTCACAAAAGTAACAGAACCAGACAGCGAATCAGTTTGTATAATCCAATCTAATGTTTTCACACCATTCTTTAACTTCCAAAATGATAAGTCATGCATGTGAAAAAATATAAATATGGTGTAGTATGTCAAGTGTAAACTTTTTGTATTTAATAGATATACCATCCGCCAAATAATTTATAGGTGTCTTTTTGTCTTAAACTTTAAAATACCATATGTGTATTGTTCTTCTGGGAAAATGTAATCCCCTTAGTTAATATGCTTTCTTGAAACCTTATTCACATGTCCCAACCCCACGTGTTCACTGGTGCAGTCCTTTCTTTCTTACAAAAAACTGAAGATTGATTGGTCATAATGTCATCAAGAGAAAAGGAGAAGAAAGAGGAATAGCAAAATAGTGCATTACCTCAAAACATTTTTCATTTGACATAATATTTGACAGAAGTAATGTATCTCTATACTATGTGAAATAATCGCCTACTGAAATGCCCAAGTCTTCTAGCTATAAATATGTTCTTTCAAAGGAGTCCCCATCAGCTAGATGTCAAGCAGTATACCACATGGCTCTGTCAGCCATTTTTGACAAAGATTTTTTTGCAGTCTTCTTACAACACAAATATTCTCTCCCACAATAACCTTTTTGCTAAATTCCATCTAATATTAATTATTCAATGTATTTACATTGTTACAATTACACAACCACAAGCATTTCTAGAAACCAAGTAATATAATTTCAAACACCACATCATTACTGACCAAATGTAATATCTCCAAGATACCAGCCCTCTATAGTTTATTTCATCCAATTATTTGACTTTCACAAATTTCTGACCAGAAGTGATTTTGTACAAAATGCAATAACAGGGTTGTAAAACAGATTAACATGTCACACTCTTATTTCGGAGACTTTACAGTGAAGATGGGGGCGGGCAATAAGTAAATGTTGAGAAGTGAATGTTTAAAATTAATATGATGTTAGTATGATGTTAGAAGATAGTCAATTCTTGCATCTCAGTCTTTCTACTGATGAATTTTCCAGTCCTCCTAATGTGTCAGAATTTGGTTAAACTCCATTTAATAACATTCTGTCTTTGTGTTCTTGAATAATTCACAGGTTAAATAGACTTGGTTTATATTAAAGCTACATTGTTTGGGATTATTACTGATTCATTTAGGTTGTGACTGTATATTGCTATAAGTCAGGAAGCAGCTGAAGAGTGTTAGCTCTTGAAACAAATGTTATTGATGGGATAACAGGATGGTTACTAATGAGTGTGAAATATTTTTTGGGGGATTATAGTTATTTCTAGATAGATCAGGTGGTTTTGTTTTGATTAACCCTTTAAGCCATTGGTGACTGGCATATCAGTACAGTCACAGGTAGTGTGTAATGGGACAGGAGAGACATGAGAGATGAACCAGTGACTGCAGAAATTTGACATTTACAGTCAACTGCTGGCAATGGTGACTGTCCTTCACTATTGATCTCAACTGAATCTTCTTCCTCTTCTGGTTCTGGAAAAGGCTTTAATTTTTGTGCTGCATAGGCACTCCTGTGGTCATGTTGGCAGGTGAACCCTAAAATTAATTTTTCTGTGACAGTACTGATAATTGCAGAAGCTTTATGTAAATAACATGACTGAAGCACTTCTCACTCTCATGACATCAGTAAGGGTAATTTATGAATTGAAAAAAAGTACAAATCCACAATGCTATTTTATCTGTGCAAGTGAACCTACTTGGCCACCTAGCACATTTCAAGAATCATGTATATTCCCAGTCTTTGGAAACACTTCAGTAAAAGCAATCTTTGCCTACATTTGCAGGTTGACGGGACATGGACATGGTGTAAATAACAAAACCACATAAAGCCACATCAAAGTGCAACCTGCTATAAATTTAGGATTACTCCCTTCAGTGGTTTAAATGATCTTTCCCCCAAAAAATACTGCATGGCTTAGCCTTTTTTGTGTCTTAAAGTAATTATGAGAGAAGGAACATCTGAGGGTACATATATCAAACCTAGTAAAAAGGAAACGTGGAAGTGGTGCAACCAATCAGTCTAGCTATCTTTTTCTAGAATGTACTAGATAAATGATAGCTAGATTGTAATTGGTCGCTATGAGAAACATCTTAACTTTTCCCTTTTAGAAGGTTTGATAAAGCTACCCCCTAGACGCTCTTCCTATATGTGTCACCATTTTATTTCAGTTTGTTCCAGCACCTCGGACAACGCAAAATGTTACAAATCAAAATTTGCACTGCATGGGTGCACTTTTGCACAAAAAAGGAGAATAAATAAATAAGGCATAAGGGAAAGTAATGTATGGCAGTAATCCACTGGTTAGCAGCAGCAGAATAGACATGGAAAGATATCACTAAAGGTTACAGCGACTACATCTTGTGAAGTAGATGGAAATATTCTTGCCAGAAACTAGCACCCACTTCTGTATGTCTAGTGTACCCGGTCTACCAATTTAGCTAGTCTATTTGTAAGAGTCCTTTATGTCATTTCTTTAAGTATGCTTCTGGAGCTGCATGAAGGTTCTTTAAATCTATTCAATCTACTGGAGTACTGCTTAGTTAAAAATAAATGTGATAAGCACTCTTTGTGTGTCTTTGATGTTTCCAGCATTAATAGAAAGAAAGAGTGGAAGCAAATAGCAGTAAGAGATTGATGATGACAACAACGACAAAGATGATGATGGAGACCCAAAAGCTTAGGGTCTGAAAGAAGAAAGGAGTTAGGGCTAGATTTACTAAGCTGCGGGTTTGAAAAAGTGGGGATGTTGCCTATAGCAACCAATCAGATTCTAGCTGTCATTTATTTAGTACCTTCTACAAAATGACAGCTAGAATCTGATTGGTTGCTATAGGCAACATCCCCACTTTTTCAAACCCGCAGCTTAGTAAATCTAGCCCTTAGTCTTAGTAGAGAAAGGAGAAGATGAGACGGAATGAATATCATTCAGAAATGCATTGTTAAATGTTGAGCCAGCTGTGTATGGAAGATCAAACGTCATAAACACTATTACTACAAATGCAATTTCATTTTGGGAGAAAAATGTTCCAAATTTGGATACAGTTTCCTTTTTAAAAAATAGGAATGAAACCACAATCAATTGATAATGATGAAACTGGGCAAAATGTTAAAAATATATGTAAGCCCAGTGGCAAGTTGGGTGTGTATAATTTGTTTAAAGTAAAGGTAGGTTGTAATATGTGTTTTGCCAGGAAACCGAACGTTGAATGAATCTTTGTTTTGTTCAGTTGTTCTTTTAATAATATATGCACATTTTTGGGAGATTATTGAAACTAAGTTTAATTAGGGACATCAGAATTCTAGGGACATCAGAATTCATCAGAATTCCAGCTCACCAGGACCTGAATTTTAACTAGGGACATCAGAATTTTTCACAGTAGCCAAACTGAAGGAGTTTGCAAGGAGCCTGTGTTCACCTGAGATGGCTTAGAAAAAAAATAGTTTGCACTCAGCTGTGAAGCATATACTGCCCACTGTCCAACATGTCAACTTCTATCATGACAAAAAAAACTCTCTTGATGTTAGCCAAACTACACAGATAAAAAGTGTGGCACTGTAGAAGAGGAAATAATTAATTTGGTTCTCCACCAGAGATCTAGGGTCTACATTTTGGCGCTAACAGAGACAGGCAAAGGTCTGCATATGGCATAATAAAACCATAATAAAGCAATTATAAAGCCACTAAAGAACTCTGATTTCTAAGGCAAAACCACCAAAGGCATCAGAGATTTTAGGGGTCTGCACTGTAATATCACTCGATATTTAGGGGGCTCGCACTTTAAAACCACCAGAGATTTAGGGGTCTGCATTTTATAGTAGCTTCCAGACCAGGATTCCAGAATAACTAGCATGCCTTGTTGTCACGGATTCAGAGTCAGGATGGGTCTCAAAGTCTGCTCAGGTGGATGCTACCGCCAGAGAGGCGCAGAGTCTAACGGAAAAGAGGTTTTTAACCAGAGATCCCAGCAAGGGGTTATGGAATTAGCGGCTCTCTAACCGCAAGTCGCAGTCCTCTAGGAGGGCAATGAGCGAGACTAAATGGATGGATAAAGGTGGTAATGCAAATATTTCAGAGCGCTGAGGTCCTGACGAGCTGGAAACCTTGGAGCAGGATCAGAGGAGATCAGAGATCAGAGGAGATGCGCAACGATCTGCAGCATGCCAACACCATCTTGACTTCGCAGGAGATACAGGTATACACATGAGAGGAATAGGCTGCAGGATGATGAAGCGCTGAGGTCCTGATGAACTGGAAGCCCTGAAGCAGGATCAGAGGTGATGCACAATGATCTGCAGTGTGGTTGCTGAATCTAGGGAATAATGAGATGAATGCAATAAACAGGAGCCAGAGAAGGAGACATCCTAACAGGTAAGGAGACCTGAAGATCTGGCACCTTAGTAGGGAGGCAGGAGCTTTAAATAGACAGAGCTGACAGGCAATTAGCCAATCAAGTGAATGCAGGAAGTTTTGAGAAGACCAGGGGATAAATGTATCATCCTCCGATGCCATCACCGCTTTCAATTTTCAATGCAAAGTCGCCGATTTCCGGCGAGTTGAAAAAATCGGAGGATGATACATTTACCCCCAGGTGTGAGCATGCTCAGTTCAGACCAGCAAGTGAATGCAGGGAGTGAAAACCAAGGGAAACAGGTATGAACAGAGACCAGAATGAATGGTTAACTGGTGCGATGTGTTATCTGTTTAAACTTAGGTTGGCCCAGTCTTTTATTGCTGCCTAATTTATGATAGGTATCTGGCCTCCTCTATCTTATTCTACAAGTGTTTTCTCTTCCTTTGATTAGCTGACCAATTAGCACATCTGTAGTCTATTCCTAAATTACCCTGACTACATCTTAGCTTCAGTCTATGGGGAGACGTATGTGGGGTAGACGTGTGTGATTTGTACACTAAGTGGGATTTTCTCACAAAGTGGACGAAAATGCACAGTTAGACAAACATTGGACTACATTTGACTTGAGTTTTCTTCCAGCAAGAAGCTACATCTGCCACAGCCTATTTCTGCATTACTTGTCTATCTATATGGAACACTGCAAATAGGTAATTCTTTTAATCCCCTACACTTTTGCCTTTAACTGCTTTTATCACAATATTTAACAAATTGCTTTTCTTAGTCTCTTTTCATGGCATGATCTTTAGGACTGTGTCATCTTTCACCCCTCCACCAACACAAACATTTGTTCATATTGCACCTGCATTACTCCACTCACCTCTAGTTAACACCCATGAACTGCTGTCTTATTTATTATCTATAACAAGTACAACCTCCACCTGTCACCAGAAAATAAAAAGTCACACATCTTACAATCCCCTTGCCTATCTTTCTCTCACTCTGCTTCTATTAGCTGGTGATATATCACCTAATCCAGGTCCCCCACACTCCTCACACACACATACATCAGAGCACTACCATTCCATAGCAAACCTCAAACACATCACGTGTCTCCCCTCTCTTCCAAAGTCTTTTAAATGTTCCCTTTGGAATGCACGATCTGTTTGTAAAAAACTTACCTCCATTCACGATCTCTTTCTCTCAAAAAACCTCAACCTTCTGGCAATAACAGAAACATGGCTCATGCAATCAGACACTGCCTCACCTGCAGCACTTTCACATGGTGGCCTCCAACTCACCCACAACTCCAGACCTGAAGGCAGACAAGGAGGTGGATTTGGACAACTTCTCTCCCCACAGTGCACGTTTACAGTTCTACCAAGTGTCCCATCACTCTTGTTCACATCTTTTGAAGCACATGCTATTCACATTTTTGATCCATTCTCTCTTCGTGTTGCAGTGATCTAGCGTCCCCCTGGAGCACACCAACAATTTATTGAGGATTTATCTGCATGGCTCCCTCACTTCTTATCTTCAGACATCCCCACCATCATCATGGATGATTTCAACATCCCCATTGCTAACCCACTGTCCAAAGCTGCTTCCAAACTACTCTTTCTAACCTCCTCACTTGTCCTCTCCCAGTGCATTGTATCACCTACTCATAAGGATGGCCACTGCCTTGATCTTGTTTTCTCTAGACTATGCTCAGTTTCTAATTTTCTTAACACACCCTTCCCCCTCTCAGATCATCACCTTATCAGCTATTCACTCACCCCCACTGCTCTAACCTCTCTACTGTCTAACTCTACCAAGCTTCCGCATACCTGCAGAAATCTGAATTCTATTAATCTTCAACAATTTTCCACCTCTCTCCAACACCTTCTCTCCCCTATCTCTACATTCCCATGCCCTGAGATGGCAGTACCTCATTTTCACCTAACCTTAGCAACGGCCCTTGATCAAGTGGCTCCAGCGACACTACATACTACACGTCGACTTCGATGTCAACCGTGGCGCACAAAAGCAACACGCTATCTTCAAAAACTGTCCCGTAAAGCAGAAAGTCACTGGCGTAAATCTCGCACCTCTAATGACTTCTTCACATATATTTCTGTCTACCACTCCTATCAAAATGCTCTGGATAAGGCAAAACAAACATACTTCCAATCTCTTATCTATGCTCAGGCTTCTAACCCCAAATGCCTTTTCAATACATTTAATCATCTTCTCAATACTCCCACCCCGAACCCTCCATATACTCTCAGTGCTCAGGATCTTGCTTCCTACTTCAAGGACAAGATTGATAAGATCAGACTAGAAATGGTATCCTCTTCCTCGACAAGCAATCAGCTCAATTCCTTCCCACTACCCTCTGACACCCTCTCTTCATTTGACCCCACAAATGAAGAGGAGATTTCTATGCTCTTCTTATCTTCCTACTCTACCTCCTGTCCTCTTGATCCTATTCCCTCGCAAAATGGTAGATCCCTGTCTCCTGTGCTCATTTCACCTCTCACTCAAATCTGTAACCTCTCACTCTCTACTGGCATCTTTCCATCACTATACAAGCACGCAGTGATTACTCCTATTCTAAAAAAACAAAACTCCAACCCAAACTCTCTCTCAAATTACAGTCCCATCTCTCAGCTCCCTTGCCCCTCCAAGTTTCTAGAGAGACTTGCCTACACTCGCCTCACACGCTTTCTTTTCGCTAACAACCTGTTGGACCCTCTTCAGTCTGGCTTTCGTTCTCAACACTCCACAGAGACTGCATTGACCAAGGTTGTCAATGATCTGATCACTGCTAAAACTGAACGCCATTACTCTCTCCTAATTCTCCTGGATCTCTCGGCTGCATTTGACACCGTTGACCACTCTCTTCTCATACAAACGCTGAAATCCCTAGGTCTTCAAGACACTGTTCTGTCCTGGTTCTCATCCTACCTCTCTAATCGCTCTTTCACTGTTAATTTCTCTGGAGCCATCTCTGCTCCGCTTCCCCTATCAGTTGGAGTACCACAAGGCTCAGTGCTAGATCCTCTGCTGTTCTCTATCTATACCGCTTCTCTTGGAAATCTAATAAGTTCCTTTGGCTTTTAGTATCATCTCTATGCGGATGATACCCAAATATATCTATCCTCTCCTGATCTCTCGACATCTGTGTTGTCACTTGTAACTGACTGTCTTTCTGCCATATCATCTTGGATGTCCTCTCGCCAACTCAAACTTAATCTTTCTAAAACAGAGTTAATAATATTCCCACCCACCAACAAGAGCATACCTGACATTTCTATATCTGTTGATAACATGACCATAAATCCCACCCCACAAGCTCGCTGCCTAGGTGTAATCCTTGCTCACACCTATCCTTTGTTCCCCACATTGACTCTATATCTAAATCATGCTACATACACCTAAAGAACATTTCCAGAATTCGCACATATCTCACGCAAGACACTGCAAAAACCTTAATCCATGCACTTATCATCTCCCGCATTGACTATTGCAATTCCCTCCTTACTGGTCTTCCCAAAAACAGACTCAAACCCCTACAATCTATTTTGCATGCTGCGGAAAAACTGATTTTCCTTGCAAATCGTTATTCCTCTGTTGAATCACTCTGTATGTCTCTACACTGACTGCCTGTCTTCTACCAAATCCAATATAAAATACTTTTACTAACCTATAAGGCCATCAACAAAGCTGCACCAACATACATCTTCTCTCTTGTCTCAAAATATCTCCCAACTCGGCAACTCCGTTCTACACAAGATCTGCGTCTCTTATCCAGCCACATTACATCCTCCCATTCCTGGTTACAGGATTTTTTTTGGGCTGCACCCACTCTATAGAATTCTCTCCCTCGCACAATAAGACTCTCCTGTGGTCTACAAACTTTCAAGCGTTCTCTGAAAACCTACCTAGTCAGACAAGCTTATAATATTCCTCAACCACCCTCTTAACCTCACTGCCTTTAGCCTGTTACACAATTTCACACAAGACAACCACCCCCTGACCAACATTGTTGTGTGACAGGATCATTTAGCTTATGAGTCACTTTTACCTTTGCAGTCTGGCTGGGCCAAAATGCAAAATGTAGACTTAACCTCATGTGTCAATCTCCCATTGTCCCATAGATTGTAAGCTTGCGAGCAGGGCCTTCTCACCTCTTTGTCTGTTTTACCAAGTTTGTTTATTAGTTTATTATGTTTGTCCCCAATTGTAAAGCGCTACGGAATATGTTGGCGCTATATAAATGATGATGATGATGATGATGATGATGACAGTTGTGTTTTGGCTAGTGGTCACAAGAATGCTCTTTGTATAGAGGTTGCTAAAATGATCTATGTTTTTTACAGCTTTAATTAGAATGCACTTTTTATTGTATATTTTTGTTAAGTTGCTATATGTATTGCTTATTGGTCATTTAGATGCTCGGTATTGCATATCAGTCACTAGGGTGCTCTCTACTCCTCCCTCTTTTTGCATTCTCTCTCTCAATATCTCCATATATTGCTCATCAATGCTGTTAGATATTTTTTCTATCATTTTAAGTTTGACTGTTAAATGCAAAATGCATAGAATAGATATATAAGTATATTTCAAGTAAATGTTGAAGCTATACATAAAATTGCTTGTGTGTTTTAGTAAATAAAATAAAAATTGTTATGTATAGGATTGAATCCGACTACTGTACCACCCACCTGTCTCCTCTGTAGTTTCCACTTGACTTGAATAATTCATGCTGAAGTTATGAATGAACAGTTGTACAGGACACTTTGCTGCCAGCATCACAAAGAAGATATAAGGATTAGTCCCATCCAAAAAGAGTATCCTGGTTGACTTGCCTACATCAAGTGTGTATGTTATTTCTAGACAGATTCAATCCCAATGTTATTACAACTAATGTAATAATTGTATACTCTTCCTGTGACTGAATACCCTGTTTATTTTGTAAAGAAATAATAATGTGAGTAGTATTCCTTTCTGAGGAGATAGAGTTGGTTTAGGTGCTAAGCTTAGCCCTCAAAACAATTTCCCTTTCAAAATACTTGTTTAGCTAAATACATTTTTCTATTCATATTTATCATTCTATATTTTGTATTCAGATGTTTCAAGTTTGTGGGCATCTGTAAGGTTGATAAAGCAAAGCACTTGTCTGGGTTACTTGGATTTTGCTCTGTTCAATATATAGTTTTAACTTTTGCTAAAGGATCCTCATTTTCCTATCCAGTTAGAGTCAGCTCATCCATCAGCCTCTATGTATCATTTATCCAGATTAGAGATCCTTGTCTCCTCCTAGTTTATTGGAAACATGCACATTTTGAAATTTGGAGCACTACAATCCCTATTATGACAAACATACTAAATTTGTTTCTATTGTATTTTTGTAGTTCAAATACACCCAATAAATATCACATAATATTTGTGTGTAGTAATTTAATTTAACATGCAGAAAAAGATACATTTTATTGTGTGATTTGTCAATCCTAAAAATAGGGGCATTTCCAAATATTTCCAGGGCTAAATATTTAAAGCTTGGGACTGCATCTGCAATTTATGGACAATTGACAACAATGCATCATATACTGTCATTCAGAACTTGTTTGGCTCATGAACCTAAAAAAATGACACAAGGGCCCCAACTGGGAAAATGGATTGTCTGATAATTTGCTACTACTGCTAGATTATTCGGGCTACCTATAAATTAATTATTTATCAATGTATTAAGCAATAAACATATTGTGAAGCAAATTCACAACATTTCTATTCACAACACATGCGGTGTTGATTTACAAGTCTTTCATCTTCACTCAAACTTGGAATGACCTTTAAATCTACCATTACTTAAAATTTTGTGTAGTAGGAAAACCTGGAAACTCTGCTTGCTCTTACCCAACACCTTAATGTAATATCTGTATGCAAACATTTGGTAACCACTTGTCCAATTGCATATCATGAAAAAAGACGTTTTGGGGGACACAGGAAAATCTCTGTTAGAACTGCTTGTAAACTGATCAGATAAGCCCAGCAGATCCCACAACCCACGCAGAAAGTTTTCGCTGACTCTGGAGTAGTGGTCCACAAGTCCACAATACAGTGGCACTTACACAAAAGGATTTGCATGGAAGAGTTGTCAGAAGGAATCCTTTCTTTTGACCTCATCACAAAAGTCAACTGCTGAACTATGAAAAACAATGATTAGATAAACCAGAAACATTTTGGAACAAAATGCTGTGGGTTGATAGAAGAATAATTAAAGATTTTGGCCACGACCTTCAAAGATCCATTTGAAGAAAAACAAGTGAAGCATATGAGGAAAAGACCCCCTTGCCAATGGCCTTTGCCAGTGGCAAAGGAAATATTGTTCTGGTGAAAGGAAAATGCATTCAGCAAAGAAATTGAAACTGAACAGAGGTTAGATATGTCAGTAAGACAGCAATTCAAAACATGCATTAAAATCAATCATGAAGTACTTACAGGAACAAAAGATTAAAGTTAAATGTCTGTCATAGTCCCCAGACTTATAAATGTTATAGAAAATCTGGGGAGATGTCAAACATACATTGAATGCAAAAATATCTAATAATAATTTAGAGCTAGAAGAGTTCAGCAAGAAAAATAATAGAAGGATTCTAACCTGGTTGAAAGAAGATTTGGAAACTAATTGCTGTGATTACTGTCAAAGGACATGTTCCTAAGAATGGCTTGAGATGGGTTCTAACCTGTTTGGGTCACTGTTTGGTGTTTCAATCTATTAAATATTAATTGTGCATTAAAATGTGCAGAAATGTGTAATGCTTAAGTTTGTACTTCTTAGAAGTTGTGCTTTTTTATTTAGAGATGCAGTAATATGTGTGATTGAATATGTGTTCCTGTGGGCAATATGAGACAGTCATAATAATAATGGATGTAGCTTAATTTTGAGTGTCTCTGGTGGGGTTTCCTCCAATAACATCCTTTTAACCGCACATGCATGTACGGGACAACATTAAGTAGCACAACATGCTAAACATGACAGCCATTTTCCTACCCAACTTATAACCACCCTAATTATTCCCAGAAAGATTTTGTACCTTATGTAGATAACTCAGAGAAAAGATAATTGCTTTGTTTATATTGATAATGCAGTATAGTGAGGTTGATTGTTATTTATTTATTTAGCAATTAACAAATGATGATGAGCTACTTGACGTGGAGATCATTAGATATGTAATACTTAGGTATAGATACCGGTCAAAAGAATTGAATTGTAGATTTTTAGTTGGGACACATTAGAGTCACAGCTGGAACTCCCTGTTTATGGTTGATGTGGTACAAGGCAAATGTTTAAAAAGGTTGTGTAAAATGATGCATCTTAAGTAAATCTGAGATGTCACAGGTGCATGCTATTTGTTAGGATTAAAATAACGAAAAGGTCACAAATTGCATCATAACCCAATAATTAGGGAGATTAGTTATTTTTAAGATCAAAGGCAGTGTATCATTATTATGCGGAACACACAGTTTCTTATTACAGTTTCCCTGCAAAAGCCACAACAATCAGGATGCTATGACAGGTTGGGCTGGTGACACAGAAAAACTCAAAGAGGGCCTAAAGAAAATCCAAAAATGCACCCCCCTATGTGAAGACTGGCTAGAGGATATTGCAGTAAAATTTAAAGTTACAAAAGCATTTTTAAATCTGGCAGTACTGACCCAGCAAACCCTGGCTGCCGTTAACTGCTTGGCTATGTTGGTGCTTATAGAACTAAAAGTGACAACTTGTCCTGGTAATCTGGGCCCACTGGGAGCTTTAGTGCCACATAGAAGAATACTGTAAAAATAACTATATTTTTAGTATCATAGCAAAATAGCCGTTATGAGCATAAAATAATGTTCATTCCAGCCTTTGATGTGTAGCCTTAATTGAAGGCTTGACTGATTGAAGCAATTGAAGTAGAATTTTTTTTGAATAAAAACACCACTGCCTCTAATTGAGGTATAGGGAATTCAAACCTCATCTCTATTGCAAACCCCTAATTCATCAGGTGGTGGAGTGAGGATGAGTTAAGCGTATTGTATCAGGTCATCTTATTCTCTCGTCATAAGTCTGGTAATGATGGGAAATTTTGTAATATGTCATACTTATTTTCAACATCATTATGGGAGCTGGGTTTGGCCACTGGCAAAGGATTGTTAATGTGACTGGTGGGAGCATTATTGTAGTAGTCCTAGAACTTCAGAAAATAATTAAACTTACAACCCAAAAGGTAGTCATCAATGATTTTAGTAAGAGGACATCATCATTACAAGTTCAATTAATAAAGAAATATATTACTACTCTTCCCAACATAGCAACTATTTAAATATATCTGTCTAATTGATTTGTGCCCCGTTAATCATTTAGTATATTAAACATGTTCATAACCAATAACTCTACAAAAACAAAGAGTTTGGACACAGTGGCAAATCCTAAAATTGAAGAGTGAACAAATACATACAAAGAGGAATTACAACAAACTTGTATTTAAGTAAATATGCCAGTTACATAAAGGTCAGTGCAGAACAGTTAAAAACAGCCTACGGCTGTAGAATGACCTTTATGTAACATGTAGCTTTCCTGAATGTGTAATGACATCTCTAGTTATCAAATAGGAAGGACAATTTAAATTGATCATTCATACTGAAGCATTTGTAAAATCCATCCACATTCATATACAGAAAAAGTTTTTAGAATAGTCTTGAACTGAAGCTGGTTATAATGTAGACTAGGAAAGAGTCTACAGAAATGTAACATATTTTTGGGAGAAGTGAATATGGTATAAAATAATGTATAGTTTAAAAAGTGCCTGCATGCTAGCCACAGTATTCTTATTTGAGCATTAAGTCTTGTTTAGGTAACCTAATCTGTAAAAGCTACAGATGTGTCTTCCTTAAACTATCCGAAAATTCTAGTAAGGACTCCTATTTCACAATTCAGAGTTTGCTGCATTTTTTTAAACCATGCTATCACCTGTAGAACTAGCTGCAATATATAGCTCATTCACTGGGTGGCCTATGTATCAAGTAGTTTCTTACAGTAACTTACTATCAATCTTGGGTCCATGACAGTCCTTGCCACACCAAGTCTATGTGTCACGCCTTGCAAATTATGATGTATTGAAGGGCTGGTGGTGACTAACTCTACACATATCACAATTTCTCTCTCACAGTTATGCCAGCGGTATTCTTTCTTGCTCCACCTTGGGCCAGGGTAAGACTAACATGTTCCTTCCTTCCTTCCATCCTTCCTACATTTTTTCCTTCATTCCTTCCTTATGTAATTATGCTCTGATTGGGCAGCGGACATAGGGTGTTGCTACAGGATGCTTGTGCCTCCATTCCTTACACTTTAGTGGTGAATGTGGTAAGCGGCAATGAAGAAGTGTTCATTTGTACTACTTAATAAGAAATACATAAAAATGTAAATATTTAGAAGATGGTGAGTTTAATAGATTTCTGTTGAACAATCCCAAAGAAACTGTGAACCTGCGAACCAGGAACAAGATATAGTCTAACAACCTCGGGTTGGAGAAATGATACTGTGGAAGTCAAATAATTGGATGAAGTAAACTAAATTTATTAATATTGTATTACCGTGCGATTGTGATTAGTACGCCATGTGTAATGTCGCAATTGCACAGATTAAAAACATACACATTTACATTCGCACTTACACTTGTAAATAGTACACATTTATTATGGTTTCAATTCACATTTATTTATTAGTAAAATGTATTAGAGATTGTTTATACATAAATGATATTATATTAAAGTTATCTAGGGCTCAGGATATTGGAAATGTAAATATCCTTTTCTGCTTTCCTGCAAGTCACTTCATTATTAATATTCTTTGCTGTCTTATTACCCATTCTTTATACTTCTAACCGTCAATACCTCAGTCTTTTCTTATAAAGAGGTTTAAAATACATACACAAGGTCCCAAAGGTTTATAGGCAACCTCAATATCAGCACACAAACCTGGCATAACTGTTTTCAATATTTCCAACCAAATAAGGGGTGCAGTATGAAAAATAGTATTGCTGTATTCTGATTTGATTAAATCATCAGTGTTTGAAACAAATACTTGTTAATTCATGTCTTGGTAACTGGACACAAGTTTGCAAAAGGATGGTTCACAGCCATGCCAGACAGAGGTCCAATACTTGAGATATTATCTCACTCATGGGGCAAAGACATTTTTGACAATGGACAGAATAAGGGGTACACACACTACACTGATGTAGTCACAAAGGTTGTGTTTTTATGCTAACAGAAGCTGCTGCCTTTTTTTTAAAAAAATATTTATGCATGAGATGTTGGGGTACAGAAAAGAAGAGGGAAACATTAATGCCGTACATATAGCAATAGTACATACCAGTAGAATGTCACTGAAACAGCAAAATATTCACAAAAATAGAAAGTCATCTTTGAAAACATCCGAAACGTTTAGAACATAGGAGTTTCTAAGGGCACTAAATGTGTATGCTCTGAAGTCCCTAAAAAGCCTATTACTTAGGCTCTCCAACATCTACATGTTGTTGAAATTTTATGTTTTTTAAAGAAGGGAGGGAGTAGGCTAAAAGGGGTGAGGAAGAATGGGACTTAGGGAAGTAAGGGGAGTGTGGGGAGAGGCCCAGACTCCCTTAGGGGGGAAGGGGGAGGAAGTAAGGGAGAAAGAGAGAGAGAAGAAAAAAAAAAAAAGGATCAGCCGGGGAGGGACAAGGCCTGCACAGACCTTCTCCGGGTAAAGAGAAGAAAAGAAAATAAAAAGAAGAAAAGAGTACAGATTGACTGAGTTCCAGGAGGTGTAGATTGGTAAAAAGTATACCAGGGATCCCATACTTTGTGAAATTTCTCAATCCAATCCCGGAGGAGGCTTGTAATATACTCCATAGAAACTATATACCAAACACGTGAGATAACTCCTTGAAGGCTCAGAGGACAAGGGGACTTCCAGTTTTCAGCAATATCCATATGAGTTTCCGCACAGACATGTTGTACCAGTTTATCACCATACTTGGACAGCGCCTTGACTGGAGAACAAAGCAACATAACCAAAGGGTCAGGGATGATTTCAAAATGTAAGATTTGAGTGAGAAGCCCAGAGACCTGGAGCCAGGTATTAGTTACCAGGGGGTATAGCCACCAAATGTGAAAAAAACTTCCCACATCCCCACAAGTCCTCCAACAAAGATCTGACATGTTCGGATAAATTCCGTGTAGCTTGGTGGGTATCATGTACCATCTTGTGTAAACTCTATAGGTGTTTTCCCTTATTGAGGTGTTGATATGTACTTTGGAGATCTGAAGTCTGAGCCGAGACCATACCTCCTGATCCAGTGTACATTGGGTGTCCGCCCCCCAAGCCGTCTCAAACGATTCCAGGGACACATCTAACGGCGCCAAAATGGAGTGATAAATCAGGAAGATCAGACCGGGAAAGCCCACACGGTCTATACAAAACCCCTCGAATTGTGTAGGCCTTCTTAATTTAGCTGGTCTACATTGTATTTGGATAAACCTACGCAATTGTATATATTAAAAATGTAGGGAGGATGGGAGGCCCATCTTCTCACTCAATGTCTCGAATGTTTGTGGGACATATTCGCCTGAGATATGTATGAACTGAGTGATACCTGCATTTCGCTAAGGGGAGGCGAAGGCGGAAATGTTCCTTATAGGGAATGCCGGGTGCTGCCAACTCGGCATAAACGGAGAAGGGAATGTAAACAAGGACAGGGAGTGCAAATGAACAGGTCAATGACAAACATATATGGTAATGTTTATACTCTTTTGCGATTGTAAGTACCAGCATAAATCTCCAATATTCCTTCCCTCACTCTCCCTATGGCTTACCCTACTCCTTGGTAAATCTGTGGGTCCGGAGGTGAAGAAACCAGGTAATTCCTCCCGTGATGTTGTCCACACACGTCCCCTGTAAGTTCCGATGAACGCTGTGCAGACTGCCTCTGACGGTGGTTCCTGTTACTACAGTAAGCTGGATGGGTCAAAAAGCAGGCTGATCAACGCGTTTCGTCCGATATGGACTTTGTCAAGATACTACTGCACTGATCTAAACGGCTTTTTATCCATACGTCTTTAATTGCTTTATTAGCTAAAATTATTAAAATCTGTTGAATTCTGTTAGATATGCAATGGGAATGTCTCTATAGGCATATAAACAATATATAATATATATGTCCTTCCATAATCCCATTTTCCCCATAGATATACACACTTATATTTTGTGCATCCAGGGTAAATATAAAAGAAAAAATGTTAAAAACAAAAATCAAAATTCTCATAAAAATAAATATAAATATAAATATAAATAAAAATTAATATAAAAATGAATTGAAATAAAATTTAAATTTTATAAAAATTAAAAAACCACCACTTGCTGTAATTGATTACTGCACCGAGCAAATATAAGAATTGATCATAGGAATTGACTCAAGGGAATGTGGGG
The DNA here is from genome assembly GCF_038048845.1 of Mixophyes fleayi. NCBI lineage: Eukaryota > Metazoa > Chordata > Amphibia > Anura > Limnodynastidae > Mixophyes > Mixophyes fleayi. Next base: position 191,340,219 of record NC_134404.1, on the reverse strand, counting down.
AGTTCCCTGAACCATAGAACTTTGTCCCATATGTCAAGTGTAAACTGCAAAGTGGGATAAGAGTATACCGAGGCTGGTCTTTTATTTTGAGAAAGCCAAGGGAGGAATTTCAGGGTATGGTGTGGGGTTAGTGCATTTTCAAGATCCACCCATCTTTTGTGCCCCGGGGGTCTTTGCTATGAAATATTCTGACTAAGATTTACCGCCTGATAGTAATGCTCCAAAAGTGGGACTCCATAACCCCCTGACATGGTGGCTTTGGCTAGACAGGAACGTTTGAGGAGCGATATTTTACCCTGCCAGATGAAATAATTTTTGCAGGGATGTTAGGAACGTCCCCGGCACCACGGCAGGGGGTGTTTGAAACAAATACCAAACCCTGGGCAAAACATTAATTTTAATAACACTTACTCTCCCAAACCAAGAAATAAAGAGAGGATCCCACTTAATGAGGTCCCTTTTAATCGAATCGTATGAGGGAGTATAGTTTGCATGAAAGAGATGGTTATATTCCTTAGTGATGTGTACCCCAGATATTTCAGGGATTTAGGACGCCATTGGAAGGGTAATTTAGATTCAAGAATGGCATTTACAGGACCTGTAACCTGCAGGGCCAGGGCTTTTTTTGTATTGTTAATTTTATAATTTGAGACCTTCCCATAATCAGCCAATTTGGAGAGTAAGTTAGGTAGTGATATCAACGGATTAGACAGTGTCAAGAGGACATCGTCCGCGAATAGCTATAATTTAAATTGCCGTGGTCCTATCTGAATCCCAGATATATCAACATTGCGCCTAATAGCTGCAGCAAGAGGTTCAATACACAACGCATATAGTAGGGGCAACAAAGGATATCCCTGTCTCGTTCCATTACTCAATTGAAAGGTAGTCGATGTCGTACCATTAGTAAGAACCACCGATGAGGGATGGTAGTAAAGTGCCTGAATACCGGAAAAGAAGGCTTCCCTAAGTCCGTAATGGCGGAGGGTGCGAAACATAAAGGGCCAAGAAAGCCTATCAAAGGCCTTTTCAGCGTCCAATGCTAAGATTACTGATGGGAGTTTGCATTTGTTTACATACGCACTTATATCTATCATCCTTCTGGTATTGTCCAGAGATTGTCTAGTCGGAACGAATCCCACCTGGTCAGGAAAGATCAATGTAGTCATATATTCATTGAGGCGTGTTGCTAATATCTTTGCGACGCGAAAATTTTAACATAGGCGTTAAGCAATGATATGGGGCGGTAATTAAAGCAGCAGGAATTATCCTTATTCGGTTTGGGGATTGCGACTATGGTGGACCTTGTAGTCTCGTCATGAAACTTACCACCTTGCATTATGTCGTTATATACCTGAGTCAACTGGGATACTAATTCCTTGGAGAATGTCTTATAGTAAGAAACCATAAACCCATCAGAGCCCGGGGTTTTCGAACTTTTCTGAGATTTAAGGGCTAGTCTAACTTCCTCCTCCATAATGTCGCTATTGAGTGAGGACCCCTGGGAAGCAGACAATGTGAGTAATGAACATTTCTCTAAATACTCCTGGATCGCAGAGGTATCGGGTCCCGGAGCAGAATGTGTGCTATTTAGATTATATAATTTATCATAATAGGACCTAAATGTCTCATTTATAACCCTAGGGTCATAAGATAGGGCCCCTTTGTTATCCCTAAGTGAAGTAATAGTCTGCAATGCTCGTTTTGCTCTAATTCTATTAGCTAGTAACTTGTCTGCTTTATTACCCTTCTCATAGAAGGTCTGATTGAGCCAATGGAGCTGGCGTTCCATCTGTTCTGATTGCATAGCCTGGAGTTCTTCTCTAACTTTTTGGAGAAGCTGCTGACTTTTAAGCAGGAGGTTTGTTGTGAAAATATGAGTCAAATGTTTATACACTGCTTGCGGTATCTGCCCTCCTAAGTCCTGCCTAAATTACATATGTTTGTTCAACAAGGTGTAAAAAGTGTGCCTCTAGATGCACAAAGAGTGGAAGGAAACGAAGAGACTAGCTGAAGGTGAATTAGGCAGACATACATATATGCATGACTGTGTGGAACATTTGAATAACACTGTTGCCACAAGACCTGATATAAGTGACACCCTTTAGAAAATGTAAAATTTTCATGTTTTATATTTTTCATAGACAGACAGACATGTACTGGATATTGTTATAAATGACGAAGGTGCTAAAAAAACTGATCCCTTGGCCCTCCTCACTTAGCCAAGTAGCTGAACTTGTGGGATTGACAATGGCATGTAAGTTGGCAGAGGGTAAATCAGTTGATATACATTGGTTTTAAGTACGTTTCTAGGATAGGGGGTGACTTGAGGCGTCAGAGGAACTTTCATGACAATAGCAGGACACAAGTAAAATACACACATTACATAAAGGAGTTGTAACAGTAACACAGTTACCAAATGAAGTAGCTGTTATTTAATTTAAAGCTTACACACATGACTGTAATAACACGGAAGACGAAGTTGTCAAGTGGGCAGCAGGTTTAAATATGACAACTGACAAAACAATGTTTTTTGCTTTTGTTTTTTTTCCAAATTTTTTTCTAAATTGTAAACACACAAAAATTAAGTAAAATTCAAGATTTGTGTTCCCAGCAGAGGAAGGCAGTCTGAAAGGGAAAGGAATGTGGTCAGGAGTCCTCTTGACTCTGGAGAGATGGACTAGGTAGGCTTGTTGCTCCCAGAGTGTGTCTTCTAGACCTAGCTGAGGCAGCACATAGTCTGACTCATCTGGGTAAAGAAGGTATGTGCAAGCTGGTAAGAGCATAATGGTGTGCACCAGACTTTTCTTCTCAAGCTAGTAGGAAAGCAATATCCTGTCTTACTTGAGTGAGCAAATATGTTGGGAAGACAATATCAATAGAGCATCCCATACCCCTCCTACAAATGGACTTTTTTTCCAGGTAAAACAAATCAACTTCATCCAATTTCCCCCTTGCAGGATTCTCAAGTATATACTGGTGTACTGATGTAATCTATATCTGGTTAAAGGGTGATTCAACTGTTTCTATTATTGTTGTGTCATACTCAGGATTTTTGTTAGTAGATGTGGTATCCCTAGAGTTATAGAAGGTGATAGGGGTATTCATTTTATTGGTAATAACTTTTAGATGAGTACAACGTATGGGCAGTGATAGCAAGTTACATACTCTTTACCAGTCACAAGCCAGTGGGAAAATAAGTAAACAGTACTATCTAGATCAGGTCTGTCCAACCTGCGGCCCTCCAGATGTTGTGAAACTACAAGTCCCAGCATGCCCTTCCAGCTATCAACTGGTTGTCTACCAGCAAAGCATGCTGGGGGTTGTAGTTTTACAACACCTGGAGGGCCGCAGGTTGGACAGGCCTGATCTAGATCGAATTGAATAGAGTGATAGTTGAAACTACAATGGAAGCTTTTACGACTAGTCCTCCCCACTATCAGAACCACTCCTAAACCACCTCTTAACCTGTCACCTTTTGAAATACTTTTGACAAGCAACCTCACTTGATGTTAGATTCCCGAGATGAGTTTATAATTGAAAACGCTGTCTTCTGATGTTGGACTGGGAGAGTATATTAGGAACTGTAATTTCCTACGCACAAGTTGCTTGACAGACAGGTACCAAGTGTTGATGACCAGCACCACTTCCCTGGGAGTAGCAGACAGAGACACTTGTACCCATTCCACCCACTGCAGAGGAGTCAACAACCTGCAGAAGGTTCAAATTACAGCCGAGAATGACACTCGTGAATCTGTGCTGGGAGACCTAAGATCGCAGTTAATAACAATTGAGCCAAAGGACTTTGCACAGACTGTAAGCCTATAATGGAGAACTGGTTTTCCTGTTTTTCCCTTTCCAGTGTTTCTCTCATCCTTGTTCTCTTTCTAGGACATTCATTTCTTTCATTGGTGATCAGGTGATGGAGACTGGTTCAGGTAGTGATACTGAGGATGTGGGGATGAAAGAGAAGTTGGTAGCACAATCGGTCTGAATTCAATTCAGAGGTAAAGAAAAGTTTTACTAACCTTGGAGCTCGGAGACAGTGTGAGGGGCTATTGTCTGAGGAGTATTGTGTCTGTAAGTAATGTGACCCCATATTTGAAGAGAGGTGCATCCAGTGATGCCAGTCCAGTAATAATTTGGAGGGCATTCGTGAGAATGATTATCATTCTTTGGTGGGTAAGGTTTTAGCCCAAACTGAATGCTGGGGGGTGTTCTCACACGACTCAGACACTAAATTATGTAGGACTAGTTCTCTTTCCTCTAAATATTTCTGAAGTAATCAAATTATGGGGTGGGAGACCAGTAGAGGGAAGGTACTACAGCTAGGTCCCTTAGTTTGAAGTTTCCCAATACTCAGCAGACAGATCACTGTTTTCACATACAAAGAAACTTGAGTATTTTGAGACTGGTCAGAATGAACAGACAATAGTCCGCCCCACAAGTGTTGATAAAAAACCCATTGATGTTATTAGAGTGTATTTAACTAAAAAGTCTGTAGGAGAACATAAATAAGATTATGTTAACAGACGTAGGATGGTGCTATTTGTAAAGTTGTATTGTTTAAATGTCATATAAGCTATAAGACATGCCTTGGACAGATGGACATGCCAGATATGAGGAACCTTACTAAAATATTATGTAGTGATGTAACCTATTTTATTGTACCTTGTATCCTTCCAGATAAAGTATTGCACATGTGGGCGAAGGGCATACAAAAGTTTAACTCCGATCTCCAAAAAATTGGTTTCTAGAATTATGACTCTCTTTTATGGTAACCTGACTGATATCCACAGACAGTGTGGTTGTACTAAGGGGGACATATATTACAGAGAATGAAACGTACTACTGCAATAAAATTTTAGGGTGAGAGTGTGTGCTATGTGGAAGTCAAATAATTGGATGCAGTAAAATAAACTGATTATATAGTTTAACCGTGCGATTACGCTATTATCGGCGAAGCAATTGCTTCCTGTTTTCTCTAGTTATGGAAGATAAAGGATTAATGTTTAAAATTATATTGTGTTTGGAATGCAAATAGGTTGGTTTAAACTGGATTAGGTTGGTTCTCTTAGGCACATGTGCTCAGCTGTTGAAGTGAGCTGACCCCCAGATTATCAGGAATCCTTTGAACTAATCTATGACCTGACCACCTGAAACTATAAAGAAAGACCTAAATTTATCTTTGTGTACATTGTGACATTATCACTGTTTTTTTGTTACTGAAACTGCACATAAGCTCCCTGGACCAGTGTCTTCTTTCTCTCTTCCTGACAACAGACAACAAGACTGTATCTGAACCTGGGCCCAGGACGCACTTTGCGAAAATGTAATGTATTCAGGTTTATACTTTCCTGTTTACTGTTAAATTTTTTATGCTTCAGCATGGCTTACTGTAAATCCTGCTTTCTTTTGCTATTAAATCTCTTTGTGCGTTGGAACCACAATAATCGCATTGGACAATGCTTATTGGTAGCGATAAACAAACATTACAATACCCAGGAGGGATAAATGCATGAAAACATGTAATTAGATATTTATTAAATGACCATGAGAGGAAACAATTAGGATCTCTATGATAGGATCCACGGACATAACTTGAACTATTGTTACTTTACACAAGGTAAATACAGAGGGTCATAATATTTGAATTAATACTCAACTATCTGAATATACCCTTATCTATCATCAAATTAACAGACGTATTGACATTATAATAGACATTGTAATAATTTGTGACAACTGAGTATTATGCACTCATCAATACTATGATCCACTTAGAGGCTATATTTTGTCAATTGGTTGCTAAATCAGGGCAACATTTCAACACAAGGCGCCTGACTCATTAAGGAAAGTAAAGCAAAATAATGAGTACGTTTTCTCCTGGACAAAACCACGCTACAATGAAAGGGATGTAAATGAGTTTATAATTTTGCACATAAATTGCAACCATGGATGCCCATCTTTCCCTTCACAAAAAATCTGTATTATCTTAAACTATCTTATCTAAAAATAAAGACAGAGAGACATTTTGAAGTGGATACAATTAGGTCACAGTTTATTAATTAAATTTGGTGGCGGAGAAAGAGTACTGCGGGACAGCTGACCAGACTGATGACTCAAACCAATCATGGAAATGGAGTACCACCGTGCATCCACTTAACACGGGAACTACATAGTTAACATAGTAACATAGTTGATGAGGTTGAAAAAAGACACCAGTCCATCAAGTTCAACCTATTTTGGATCTCCTGCGATCCTTCACTTATATTTGAAATTAATCCAGAGTAAGCAACCACCAATCTGTTTTAATTGTGAAAATCCCCCAGACTCAATATTGCAGTCCTATTTTACCCTATATCCACTACTATCCTTCATTTTAATTAACGCCATATTCCTGGATACACCTTTCCGCTAAAAATTTGTCTAACCCTTTCTTAAACATATCTATTGAATCTGCCATCACAACCTTCCCTGGCAATGAATTCCATATCTTCACTGCCCTTACTGTAAAGAACCCCTTCCTTTGCTGGTTGTGAAATTTCCTCTCCTCTAACCTTAGGGGGTGACCACGTGTCCTGTGTATAGTCCTTGGGGTAAAAAGTTCCCATGAATGTTCTCTGTATTGACCCTTAATGTATTTGTACATAGTAATCATATCTCCCCTTAGACGCATCTTTTCTAAAGTAAACATGCCTAAACTGGCTAACCTTTCCTCATAACTTAATGACTCCATACCCTTTATCAATTTTGTCGCCCTTCTCTGAACCCTTTCTAGTTCCAAATTATCTTGTTCATAGAGTGGTGCCCAGAACTGTACTGCATATGCAAGATGAGGTCTTACCAACGATTTATACAGTGGCAAAATTACACTGACTTCCCTTGCATCTATGCCCCTTTTTATGCATGCCAATACTTTGTGTGCCCTTGACATTGAGCACTATTGCTAAGTCTACTGTCTACGAGCACTCCCAAATCCTTTTCCATTATAGAGTCTCCTAAATTAATTCCATTTAGTTCTTGTTTTTGATCCCTGAATGCATAACCTTACATTTATCTTTGTTAAACCTCATATTCCATTTGGCCGCCCAATTCTCCAGTTTATTTAAGTCCCACTGTAGAGAAGCTACATCTTGCTCTGATTTTATTACCTTACAGAGTTTAGTGTCATCTGCAAAAATAGAAACTTTACTCTCTAAACCATCACCAAGATCATTAATAAATATATTAAAAAGGAGTGGCCCCAGCACAGAACCTTGAGCTACTCCACTTAAATCTTTTTACCAATTAGAAAATGTTCCATTTATCACAACTTTCTGTTCCCTATTCTCTAACCAGTTTTCGATCCAAGTATAAATGTTGATTCCTAGACCCAGTTCCCTTATTTTGTAAACCAACCTCTTGTGTGGCACTGTATCAAAGGCCTTTGCAAAATCTAAGTAGATCACATCTACTGTGCTGCTCTGGTCTAAGTTCCCACTAACTTCCTCGTAGAAACTAATTAGATTAGTTTGACATGACCTATCCCTCACAAATCCATGTTGATTCCCACTAATAATTTTATTGCGTACCAAGTAATCCTGAATACTAGCCCTTAAAATACCTTCCAATAGTTTCCCCACTATTGATGTCACGCTTTCAGGTCTATAATTCCCTGGTTGTGATCTCGTTCCCTTTTTAAACAACGGCACCACATCTGCTATTCGCCAATCCCTTGGTACTGAGCCTGATGAGATTGAATCTCTGAAAATTAAGAATAGCGGTCTAGCTATTTCAGAGTTTAACTCCATAAGGACCCTTGGGTATATGCCATCTGGACCTGGAGCTTTATTTATCTTAATATTCTTCAGTCGCCTTTGGACTTCTTCCTCTGACAACTAATCCCTCATTGCTTGGCTGGCGCTAAACCAAGGTTCAGAGTGACTGCGCCCCCTCTAAACTCACAATGCCGACCCTCATTGAGCCGGTCAAGTGACCCTCCTCACTGAAGGACCAAGAGTTACCGTTGCCTAGAAGGGGCCAGTGACCTGCGGCTAATAAGCGATAGCGCTATATGTATCAGCCACTGTTTGCAGTGCCTTACCTTTCAACTGTGCCTGTTCTGTGGCGATGAGAAAAACTTGTGTTAAAACAGGCACTTAAGCTATCAAACCAACACAAGATGTGGGTGGGCAGGATCTTGTAAAGAAGAATGAGGCAACCAGGAATTGAGAGTACCTATATAGGAATCCAGGACTCTCCCATGAGACAGTCATTGGTGAGCCCTGGAGATGGATGTTAAACACGTAGGTAAGTGTGAGATTACAGATGCAAACACTGCCGCTATTTAAGTGCGTTCGTCTATAGAGACTCTCTTTTCCTATTACAATGTCCCTATGTCTGGCTGAATTTTCATGTAGCACACAAATACTTGATAGCTTTATTTGTTAAATGAAATTTAAAGTTGAATTAAGATATGCTTTACCCCAACTGTAAATCTGTCATCACATTTTAAATTTACCTCCCCCACCAATGCAACATGGTTTTGCCACGGTACTCCTTTTTTTTTGCTTTCCTTTCCATAATGAATCAGGCCCAAGAAGTTGAAAATACATTCTATATCCCCCCAATTAGATTTCAATTTTATGCTAAACATAACTATACATAGCGCATTATATAATAGCCATGGAAAAAAGCGCTGAATATACTTCTCTCTCCATAGTTTGTATGTGCGTGGATTTGTTCGTATAGGAAATGTGAAAATGTGTATGCTATGTGCACAGTCTATTACTTCTCTATAACTTGCTGTTGAGTATTATTAAATACAATATTCCTTTCTCTGACTTAAATAGCAACCCTATTTTCTCCAAGTGACTTGTTTGCAATTTTGGATGGGAGAAAAAGTCCAGAATTAAGTGTATCTAAATTCCAATTGCCTTGGGATGGTAGGACACAATAAAGCAAATGAGATTGGTCATACAGAAGTCATGTTGCAGAACCCATGCTTTATAATCTAGTCAATAATCAGTGTTTAATGATTAAACAACAAATACTAATACTAATAATCAACAGTACATATTCTTCATGATCCACATGGGAGTGGTATAGCCAAGCAGTTCTTCTGAAGAAAAAGAGCAGCCATATTGTTCTAAGTATATAATATCCACGAAAAATGTCTGGAAAATTGATGAACAAGGGTATGAAAAGGATAAAACCTTCCACGTCAGCCAGGCCCACCATCCTATCTGAGCTAATCTTTGCACATTCCCTATAAAATCACCTGCAGTAGGATATGTAGTCCTCTTTCAGATTTAATAGGAGACCACACTGCATAATATATATTTTTTTAGTTAGTTTCTCACACTTTCAGGGAAGAATAGCAGGGAAACTTAATTCAATTGTCCAAAGTCAGAGGAAGGATTTGGTTAGAAAGAGCTTAAACATTTGTAACCAAGCTCATTAACAATTATACATTCCTCACTATAACTAATTACGCTAAATTAACCCTTTTACAGGAACACTGGTAAATTGTGGTGTACTTACACATCCACATTACAACTTTATAATGTATTGCAACCACTTAATGTGTGCTGAATTATATAAGACACAGATGCCATAGGTAAAATCTTTATTAAACTCTAGTATGTAAGCCTTATTAGTAGGCCAACAACATTGTATCTAATATCTAATATTTGAACCCATATTAATATTAAGTGCAGTAGTAGAATTCCTATAATGATTATGGAGTTGCATGTTATTAAACTACACTCATTTTAAATAAATATATATTCAGGATGTTACAATTAAAACCTTCCCTGAGCCTCCGTTTTCGAAGCTTGCAGCACCTGTGAGGAGGGGTCTGACTCCCACAATACAAACTAGAAATGAGTGAAAACAAGGTGCGCTTCTTTAAATTAATGAAATGAGTAAAAACACTTGAAAAGTGCAGCTAGGACAATTAAGGCCACTGTGTATGTGAAAACAAATGAAAAAGACTGGCACTCAAACAAACAATATATAAATCTCTATGTGTCAGCATATACATCATATACATAAATAGGAGAATTTTGGGCACAACATAGATATATTGGGATAAACATACCTGCCAACATCAAGGCATCTCCTGTAGGCGAATCCCTAGCATGTGAAACAAATTTATTTTTAGGGTATCACAATTAAAAGCTTCCCTGAGACACCATTTTTGGTAATGCATACATTTCATTTTTTCTGTATTAAACACTGCAATGCCATAACACTGCCTCATTTTCATCCAATAAACACTTTTGCACTTTCACTACTAATACCTTCAAAAGGTAGATTTACACCCTACTGTCATTGCAAAACTAAAACATTAATCACACTATTAGGGACAAATAAATACTAATTATGTGCGAAGAAACAGAAAATATATATTATATTACAAAAAGTAATAAAACAAATGATATTTTTTAATAGTAATTTTTTTTTATTTTAAATTTAGTTAATAGATTGTCCCATCAAAGAACAGGGATATTCTGCATTCTTAAAACACATAATTAATGCTATACTAACTACTTTTCTATATTAATAACAGGGAATGTTAGTTCCACATATTGCAATATATGTTAAGCTGACCAAAGTCTTCCCATTCTGGTCAGTCCTAACATGATCAAATTCTATGCTTTTTTATCTGGGTTAAAGACTTACCTGCATACAGCTTTTAAAGGCAAGTCTTTCCCAAGCACTAGCAGCCATGGGAGACCTGGGACTCATCAAAGAGGGACAGGTGTGGCTAAATGTTTTCAACACATGCCTATATGTTTCTGATTTCTCGCCACAGGGCCTGTAATTATTCTATTTGTCAGTACCTGCAGTCTTCTGTTGGTTAGTCAGCATCATCAGCATCTGTAAAAAGGAAAAAAAAAATAAAAAAAAAAAAATTGGACATATTAGAGTCCCATTATAATTTCTCTTTATTTAATCATTACATCATTGCACCCTACATATATCATTTTGCTCCATGTATATGGTTGTTTGGCATGGCTTTTTTTGGTCTTTTCTTTGGTCAGAGTGCCATAGGAGTGTGTGAAGATACCGGGTTTATCTGGCCCAATGCTACCCATTTCACACTGGCTGGCCACCCACGGGAGCCTCACTATACCAGAAAAGTATACCCAGTACCTTCTAGGATTTGTATAGTCACTCAGGCAAAAGCAGTTAGAAAGTAAAACAATACATTTACTGTAATAAAAACAACACTAGAATATTATGTACACACAGTAAATAAATGCCAGGCACTTTTACCATCATCTGTCCCTTACCCCACTAGCTTAAGGACCTACAGTCACCTGGATGTCCTGGCTTGACGACCAGTGGATCTGCCGATGTACTTCACTGGTAGAGAACGGCAACTCTAAAAACCAGCCTCCCTGCAGCTTCCAGTGCCAGAATGAATGTCCTCCCCCCCTGGAGTGACTCCTTATATCTAGGGTCAAATTTCCACAGTCCTTTCCCTTCCCTCGGTAAACCCCTGGATCTCTCTCTTTAAACATTGGTAGGTCCTGGATCAGGGAGATGGAGGGGGAGCGGAGATGAGATGTGCTTCCACAGAAGCCCCCTGCTGGGATGCAGACAAAATGTCTGGACTAGACCTATGGAGAAAAATGGATGCTAATTGGCTTCCCCCACCTTCAAAGATAGGGTAGCAATCAGCCCCTCCTAAAATTTACCCCTTACACTGCTTTGTGATGTAACAGGCTTCCCAGCTGTTCCATGCTTCCTGTAGAGGAATGAGGTTGGGAGAATGCAGCTTCAGCCCCCTCACCTGTATCCTGGACACTACCTGATCTTTACCCATAACCCATCTGACTTCACTTTAAGGACAGTGAATAGCAACCTCACTGCCACATCATCAATATACAATGCACAATATACATATTTACAATGAGCTACAATGTCCCCTTATCCACATGTAATTAGACACTGCAGGGGTATTCTGTTGCTGAATAACAAAAGCAAGGGCTATAAAAAGTAGGGATGTTCACGGGCGACTTTTGGTGTCTCGTGTTTTGTGTTTTGGATCCGGATTTTCTCGATGTTTTGGATTCGGATTTGTTTCGCAAAACACGTGCCGAAAGGTTTTGGTTCGGATTTAAGGTTTTGGATTCGGATTTTTTTTGAAAAAAGCATAAAAAGTTAAAAAATCAATTTCTTGGGCTTATTTTCACTCCTACGCTATTATTGACCTCAATAACATTCAATAACAAGCATTTCCACTAATTTACCGTGTATTCTGAACACCTCACAATATAGTTCTTAGTCCAAAACGTTGCAACGAGCTATCTTTCTGGACTGCGTAGTGGAGTGGTCCCCACAATATAATAAGAAAACCATCAACTTGTCTTAATCGCACCAAAACATGTACCTGGACTGCGTAGAGGAGTGGGTCACCACAATATAAATTAAAAACCCTGTACTTGTATGATTCGCACCAATAATGTACCTGGACTGCGTAGAGGAGTGGGTCACCACAATATATATAATAAGAAAACCATCAACTGGTATGAATCGCACCGAATAATGTACCTGGACTGCGTAGAGGAGTGGGTCACCACAATATAAATTAAAAACCCTGAACTTGTATGATTCGCACCAATAATGTACCTGGACTGCGTAGAAGAGTGGGTCACCACAATATAAATTAAAAACCCTGTACTTGTATGATTCGCACCAATAATGTACCTGGACTGCGTAGAGGAGTGGGTCACCACAATATATATAATAAGAAAACCATCAACTGGTATGAATCGCACCAAATAATGTACCTGGACTGCGTAGAGGAGTGGGTCACCACAATATAAATTAAAAACCCTGAACTTGTATGATTCGCACCAATAATGTACCTGGACTGCGTAGAGGAGTGGGTCACCACAATATATATAATAAGAAAACCATCAACTTGTATGATTCGCACCAATAATGTACCTGGACTGCGTAGAGGAGTGGGTCACCACAATATAAATTAAAAACCCTGAACTTGTATGATTCGCTCCAATAATGTACCTGGACTGCGTAGAGGAGTGGGTCACCACAATATAAATTAAAAACCCTGAACTTGTATGATTCGCACCAATAATGTACCTGGACTGCGTAGAGGAGTGGGTCAGTACAATATATATAATAAGAAAACCATCAACTGGTATGAATCTCACCGAATAATGTACCTGGACTGCGTAGAGGAGTGGGTCCCCACAATATTATTAAAAAACCCTACACAGGTCTGAATTCCACCCAAAAAGTTTATGGACTGCGTAGTGTAGTGTTCCCCACAATATTATTTAAAATTTTTGCAGCAACAGTCAACGTTGTTTAATATCTGATACACCTCTATCTGGACTGCATAGTGGAGTGGCCCCGGTACCCATTTTGGTACCGGGGCCACAATACCTCCTCCAAACATGGTACAGACCATTCGTCATTGAGATCCCATCAAGTATGTTAAAGACAAACAGGGTCGAAGTGTTATTGGTTGACTTTGTAAACCAAAAAACTGTCCCTGTTGCACATAGTCGTGCAATGAAGACTGACTTTTTCATTTAAAGGCACCATCTTTCAAGTGTAGTGTTTGTAAGTCATATTATACTTTTGGTAAAATTGGTTTATTTTGTTCCTCTTTATGGTAACTACTAATAGAATTAAAGTATTAAATAGAATTAAAGTATTAAATAGAGTGGTATAGAGTGGTAGTGTGGTATAGAGTGGTCCCCACAATATAATAATAAAACCCTCAACTGGTCTGAATTCCACCAAACAAGTATCTGGACTGCGTAGTGGGGTGGCCCCGGTACCCAATTTGATACCGGGGCCACAATAAAATAAATACACCCTCAACTGGTCTGAATTCCACCAAACAAGTATCTGGACTGCATAGAGGACTGGCCACTGGCCACCACAATATAATATATAGAAAACCTTCAACAGGTCAGAATTACACCCAAAAATAGTATCTGGACTGCGTAAAGTAGTGGGCACTGGGCACCACAATAAAAAATATAAAAAAACCTTCCACAGGTCTGCATTACACTGCACATACGGCTGCTCCTCCATCCTCTCCATCATATACATGTTGGAGTTTCAGCGTGTGAAAACCTCTTGTTTTTGATAATGTCAGTGCATTTTGAATATTTTTCAATTTGCCCCACACCACTGAATGTACTTTATCTATGATATGCATCTATCTATCTTGACTGCGTAGTGTGGTGGCCCCGGTACACAATTTGGTACCGAGGCCACAATATAATTAAAAAACCCTCCACGGGTCAGAATTCCACCAAAAAAGGGTATGGACTGCGTAGTGTGGTGTGCCCGGAACACAATTTTTTACAGCGCCAACAATATAATTAAAAAATTGGGCATCAACTGTCACCGTTGTTTAATATCTGATACACCTAATTATGGACTGCACAGTGGAGTGGCCCCGGTAGTAAATTTGGTGCCGGGGCCACAATACCTCCTCCAACTTCCAAGTGTGGTGTTTATAAAGACAGATAGCGTCGAAGTGTTATTAGTTGACTTTCCTAACCCTAAAATTGTCCCTGTTGCAAATATTCGTGAAATGGACAGTTACTTTTTCATTGAAAGACTCAAGCTTTCAAGTGTAGTGTTTATAAAATATAAACAACAATACAGTAGTTTTAGAGCACGTCAATACCTCTTTTTTTAAATTATGACAGGGCTTTTTACTTTTGGTTTAATTTCTTGAATTTGTTTAAATTTGGTTTTACTTTTTGAACATGGCAAACGACTGTTGATTGGTCATATAATGCAAAAAAAAAAGTTCCAAAATGGAATTGTCCTTGGGCCCTCACACCCACCCTTATGTTGTTGAAATAGGACATGCACACTTTAACAAACCAATCATTTCAGCGACAGGGCCTACCAAACAACTTTGGCTGAAATGATTGGTTTGTTTGGGCCCCCACACCAAAAAAGCTATTCATCTCTCCCTGTACAGACTAAACAGGCTCTACTGAGGCAAGATGTCGTCCTCATCCTCAATCTCTGATTCCTCTCCCCCTACATTGTGTACTTCCTCCTCATCACACATTATCAATTCGTCCCCGCTGGACTCCACAACCACAGGTCCCTCTGTACTATCTGGAGGGCAGTGCTGTACTTCATTGAGGAATTGATTATTCATTTTTATAAACACCATTTTTTCAACGTTATGAGGAAGCAACCTCCTTCGCCGCTCACTGACCAGGTTCCCCGCTGCACTAAAAACTCTTTCCGAGTACACACTGGAGGGGGGACAGCTCAGGTAAAATAGAGCCAGTTTGTACAGGGGCTTCCAAACTGCCTTTTTTTCCTGCCAGTAACAATATGGACTGTCTGACATGTCTACTTGGATGGTGTCAGCAAAGTAATCATCCACATTTTTTTCTATTGTGGCAGCATCCAATGCAGCGAGAGTAGACATGTCTGCAATGGTTGGCAGGTCCTTCAGTCCGGACCAGATGTTATCAGCATCCCCGCCAGCGCCTCTTTTGGGAAAACTGAGCTTTTTCCTCGCAGCCATAGATGTGGAAGAAAATGAGGGTGGAGCTGTTGGCATGTTACGGTCCTCTTCAGAGGACAATCTCCTGACCAGCAGGTCTTTGCACCGCTGTAGACTTGTGTCCGCCGGAAACAGAGACACAACATACACTTTAAACCGAGGATCGAGCACGGTGGCCAGAATGTATTCCTCTGACTTTAAAAGAGTGACCACCCTCTGATCCTGGCAAAGCGTACGAAGGGCTACATCCACAAGAGCTACATGCTTGGTGTAATCGCGATGGCTTACCAGCTCCTCCCTCACTTTCTCCAGCTGCTTCTGCAACAGCCTGATCAGGGGAATGACCTGACTCAAGCTGGCAGTGTCGGAACTGACTTCTCGTGTGGCAAGTTCAAATGGCTGCAGAACCTTGCACAACACGGAAATCAGTCTCCACTGCGCTTGACTGAGGCGCATCCCCACTCCTTTGCCTATGTCGTAGGTGGCTGTGTAGGCCTGAATGGCCTTTTGCTGCTCCTTCATCATCTGCAGCATATAGAGGGTGGAGTTCCAGCGCGTCACAACCTCTTGTTTGAGGTGATGGCAGGGCAGGTTCATGCTTTTTTGATGTGCCTCTAGTCTGCGGTAGGCACTGGCTGAATGCCGAAAGTGTCCAGCAATTTTGCGCGCCACCGCAAGCATCTCCTGCACACCCCTATCACTCTTGAGGTAATGCTGCACCACCAAATTAATGGTGTGGGCAAAACATGGGATGTGCTGGAAATTGCCCATATTTAATGCCCGCACAATGTTACTGGCATTGTCTGACACCACAAATCCCCATGAGAGTCTAACTGGGGTAAGCCACTGGGAGATAATTTCCCTCAGTTTCTCTAATATGTTGTCAGCGTTGTGCCTCTTATTAAAGCCTGTAATACACAATGTTGCCTGCCTTTGCACGAGCAGCCATTTTGTAGATGCTGCTACTGATGCAGCTGTTGCTGTTGCTGCGGAAGGGGATGCATCTACCCAGTGGGCTGTCAAAGTCATATAGTCTTTCGTTTGCCCAGAACCACTTGTCCACATGTCCGTGGTTAAGTGGACAGTGGGTACAACCGCATTTTTTAGAGCACTGAGGACACTTGATCGTACTTCTCTGTACATTTTTGGTATCGCCTGCCTAGTGAAGTGGAATCTCGACGGGATTTGGTACCGGGGACACAATACCTCCATCAACCCTCTAAATCCCACTCCACTGATGGCAGACACCGGGCGCACGTCTAACACCAACATTGCAGTTACAGCCGCAGTTATACGCTTTGCAATAGGGTGACTACTATCGTATTTTGTGGTCATGGCAAACGACTGTTGGACGGTCAATTGTTTTGTGAAAGACTTTGCGGTCTTATGACTTCCCCTCTGGGAAGATGACCGACTAACAGCAGCAACAGCAGCAGTGGCAGTAGTAGGCGTACCGCTGCAGGATTCCTCGGATGAATCCCGTATTGAGGAGGACTTAGTCTGGCGGCTGACTTGGGCTGCAGGACTGAATCTGATGGAAATTGTGGAGGAAGTTGACGAGGAGGGTGTTGCTGGTGTGTATCCAACTGGACCACGGGATTTAGGTGTCCCTGTACCGATGAGGGTCCTAGCCCCAGTTCCTGAACTAACCACTGAACTATGAAGGTTATTCAGGTGACGTATAAGGGAGGATGTTCCTAGGTGGGCAAGATCCTTACCCCTGCTTGTTTGAGCTTTACATAAGCTACATATGGCCATACATTGGTTGTCTGGATTTGGATAAAAATAACTCCAGACTGAAGAGGTGCATTTTTTGGTCTTCTGACGAGGCATAACGATGGGCTTTTTCATCCCATGGACATCAGCTGTTTCCCCCCCTGGTGCCTCATTTACAATAACCACATCACCATCCTCATCATCAAGTTCCTCCACAGCGCCAGCTACATCATCAATAGGCTCCTCCCGAGCCACCTCTTCCCGTACAGTGATGGGAAGGTCAGGCTTGACAACCACCAACACCCTTGGACTCGCCTTGAGGATTTGTGATAATTTCTCTTTAGAAGGCAGAGTTGTTTGCTGTTTTGTTGCTGACAGCATAACTTTCTTCAATTTTTTGTAGGGGGGGAGGAGGAGGGATAAGATCCGTGGGTGAAGCTGAACCACTAGTCATGAACACGGGCCAGGGCCTAAGCCGTTCCTTGCCACTCCGTGTCGTAAATGGCATATTGGCAACTTTACGTTTCTCCTCAGATGATTTTAAGTTTCTCTTTTTGCTACTTTTTCTTAACTTGGGCTTTTTGGATTTTACATGCCCGGTACTACGAGATTGGGCATCGGGCTTGGAAGACGACGTTGATGGCATTTCATCGTCTATGTCATGACTAGTGGCAGCAGCTTCAGCATTAGGAGGAAGTGGGTCTTGATCTTTCCCTACTTTATCCTCCAAATTTTTGGTCTCCATTATATGTAGCACAAGATACTGCAGAATGTGTGAACTTGGTAATATTGCAGTACCAATGGACTTATACTGCTGGATTGGTTTTGCAAATTTGGTTATAATTACTTTTTTTTTTTTTTTTTTTATTTTAATATTTTTTATAACTTTTTTTTTATTTTTTAAAAACTTGGGAATAATGGGGAAATAACTATGCCCTTAGAAGCACAGAGCACAGGACACAGCACCACTGGACTGAACAGGACACAGCACAGGACCCAGCAGCACTACGGAACTCAGCAGGACAGAGCACAGGACACAGCACCACTGGACTGATACTGCAGAATGTGTGAACTTTGTAATATTGCAGTACCACTGGACTTTTACTGCTGAATGTGTGAACTTGGTAATATTGCAGTACCAATGGGCTTATACTGCTGGATTTGTTTTGCAAATTTGGTTATAATTTTTTTTTTTTTTTTTAAAAAAAAATTTTTTTTTTTTTTACTTTTTTTTTTTTTTTAAAAAACTTGGGAATAATGGGGAAATAACTATGCCCTTAGAAGCACAGAGCACAGGACACAGCACCACTGGACTGAACAGGACACAGCACAGGACCCAGCAGCACTACGGAACTCAGCAGGACAGAGCACAGGACACAGCACCACTGGACTGATACTGCAGAATGTGTGAACTTTGTAATATTGCAGTACCACTGGACTTTTACTGCTGAATGTGTGAACTTGGTAATATTGCAGTACCAATGGGCTTATACTGCAGGATTGGTTGTGCAAATTTTGTGGTAATTAAAAAAAAATTAAATTAGTTTTTGGTATTTTTTTAAATAACTTTTTTTTATTTTTTTAAACACAGGGGAATATTGGGGAAATAACTATGCCCTTAGAAGCACAGAGCACAGGACACAGCACCACTGGACTGAACAGGACACAGCACAGGACCCAGCAGCACCACTTACCTCAGAAGGACAGAGCACAGGACACAGCACCACTGGACTGAGCACAGCACAGCACAGCACAGCACTGAACTGAACAGCACGAGATATAGCAGGACAGAGGACCACCTAACACACCCTCCCTCTACCCTGATCAATGCCCGAGTGAAGATGGCGGCGACTAGCGGGGAATTTATAGGATCCGAGTATCGCGAGATCCGACAACGGGATTATGAGTCAGAGCCTCAGTTTCAGATTTAAATTTGGCGCCAATACCCGGATCTGTCTCGGATCCGACTCGGATCGGCAACGTTCGGGTGAGCTCGGATTTCATAAATCCGAGTGCGCTCATCTCTAATAAAAAGTAGAGATGCTCCCTGACCCCCGTGTTTTGGTTTTGGTTTTGGATCTGGATTACCGTCGTGTTTTTGTTTTGGTTTTGGTTTTGCCAAACCGCCCTTGCGTGTTTTGGTTTTGGCTTTGGTTTTGTTTGGCTTTGTTTTGCAATTTGTTAAAAAAAAAAAAAATTTGGGCTAAAATAACATAATTTAGATATTATTTTGTACCTACATTATTATTAACCTCACTAACACTAATTTCTAGTCATTTGCATTAAATTTTGACCACCTCCTAGGTCACAATATGATTTTCATACACTTTAAAAGAAAAATTGCTGCAGTTCTTGCCAGTGATAAGAAAAAGGCCATTGTCATGCCTGGGCATAAGACCAAAAATCCACCTCTTAAGTGTGGAATTATTTTACACAAATCCTGACAAGTGTTGTCTAGCCATTTGTAGCATTTTTAAAGCCACACTCAGTAGAGGTAGGGACCTTAACCATCTGGGATCCTCATCCATTTTACATCATTTTTCAGCGAGTTCTTGGAAAGCTGTTGGGAAAATCAGAAACTTAGGTTAAAAAAAATAACAACAAGCAGTCCAGCATCATCTACCTCCCTTCTCTCATCTACATCCCAGCACCTGCAATCTACACCCCCAACACCTTCATCATCAATATCCCCAGAACCAACAATTTACAGTTAAACAATCCTTTGCAAGAGGAAGCAAGTATGAAACCTATCATCCAGTCGCAAAGCGGATCACAGACGCCCTGGGTACTATGCTAGTATTAGATCTGCGTCCAATGTCCACTATTAATACAGTTGGTTTAAGACATTTAATTGTTCTGTCCCTGTTAGCAAATGTCATCACTATACCATTTTACTAGAAAAGCTATTACCCACCTGTACCTGAAGGTTCCTAAAAATTTAATTATTGGGCTACAAAATGGCATTCTACCCACTGTACACTTAACCACAGATATGTGGGCAAGCGGAACTGAGCAAAGTAAAGATTATATGACTGTGACAGCCCACTGGGTTTGTCATTTGCCTTCACCAGCAGGGACAGCATTAGCATGTACCCAAGTACGTCACATTTTTCAGAAGTAGGCTACTCTGTGTATCAGCAGCTTCACTAAGAGGCATACAGCTGACAATCTGTTCCAAAAACTAAGGGATGTCATTGAAAGATGGCTAATCCTGCTTGGACTCTCCTGAGGATATGTCATTTCTGATTACGACCCCAATATTGTTCAAGCATTACAGCGGGGTTGAATTCCATCACATTTCCTGTTTTGCAGACACAATCAACATGGTGTTACAGAACTTTTAAAAAATGACTTGCAGGAGATGCTGTTTGTGTCCCGAAAAATTTAGGGTCAATTTCTGGTTTCTGCAACAGCATGTAGGAGAATGCAGCAGCTGCAAGAAGACTAGCATTTGAGGGGAATGTACTTTAGTCCAGCGAAGTAGTCACCTGTGAAGAGAGTGCAGACACAGTTAGCTTGAGTCAAGTAATTGCCTTAATAATACATTTTGACAAGGAGCTACAGAAATTTAACGTGTGAAATAAAACAAAGTAAATGTGCTAACTATATTTTAATTGTAGATTAAATACTTAATTTGCTTCGCAAGGATCCAAGAGCTATCAACATCTTGTTTGGACGTCTTCTGCTTCAGTTTTTCTGGCAACTGCTTGTTGTAAAAAAAATTGCTTTCCCAAGACACCCAGTGGTGATGCAGATGAGTCCGCACAACATTTTTATATTTGCTCTGGAAAAGAATTGGCCAAAAATCGTGACAGCTCTGCCCTAAAATCAACTAGTAATTCCATTTAGAAGGTCATTATCGGCAATTACATCATACTACACAGACTTCTATGATGGTGGGATGAATTAGTATTGTTTGAGGAAGATTATCACTAAACCCTGCCACCTCTCCTGTTTCTGAGTGAGCTATGGTACAATAAAATGTAACTGCAGATTTAGACCAAGACTGTCAGCCCTATTATTTCTATTTTAGCAATTACAATTAGAAATGGAGCTCTTCTCTTTGGGTGTTACCTATATAACGCAGTAGAATTTGCCTGAAAATTCTACAGACAAGCCTTCTTGTCTTCCTCTTCATCAATGACTCTTAGCAATTGAGCACTCGTGTTTGGGTGTATATTACACCAAAACCTTATTAGTGCAAAATTGGGAAAAATACAGTTTAAACCCTGCTAGGCCCTCCACCATCCTTTGCATGTTAATAGTAGGATTGGTTGGAGTTATGGGCAAGGTCACACATTTTTTTGTCAAATCCTTCAAACCAGCCCAGATGTCAAACTGTTGTGGTCTGCCACCTGCGTCATCCCTGCTTGTGTTTGGAAAGTGCAATTTGGTGCCAGAACCTCACGTGCCAGAACTGATGCCACTGGTGCCACACTGCTGCCTCTGGTGCAGGACTTACAAAATCAACCGCATCCTCATCAGCGCCCTCATCGGCTACCCAAATCTCACCCTCATCCTCTTCTAATTCCAAAGAGTCATCCTCACTTGGTGTATCACCGGCTACACTCGGGCTGTTCAGGCACACATCAGCAGAACTGCTGAAAGGGCCCTTCTTTATGGGAACATTATCAGAATGCTCACGATTAGACATACCACTGGTGGATGGACTCTCCACAGGGATTGGTGTCATTTCTGATTCTGAGCATACATTGTCCTCTAATGCCTTACTGTTTTCTTGCAGCTCGGCTTTGACATGTAACAGTAGTTGTGCACCACTTTTAGACTCAAATTACTTGGTCTTGCTTGGTCACGAGTGACCGTACAAGAAGAAGGCTCAGTAACATTTTTTGATCTGGTGCCAGCACCTGCTTGCTGATTCTGCTCATATGTGGACTGCTTTGAATACATTTTAATGAGCCCAAAGCACTTGTAGTGCCAAAAATTGTATAGATACTGCTGATAAATATCACTTTTGACAGCCCGAAAAATTATTGTTTCACACTGGGGAATATGGGACACCCCAAAGCACTTGTAGTGCAAAATATTGTATAAATACTGCTGCTAAATAGGACTTTTGACAGCAGAAAAATTAGTGTTTCACACTGGGGAATATGGGACACCCCAAAGCACTTGTAGTGCAAAATATTGTATAAATACTGCTGCTAAATATCACTTTTGACCTCCAGAAAAATTTGGGTGTTTCACACTGGGGAATATGGGACACCCCAAAGCACTTGTAGTGCTAAATATTGTATAAATACTGATGCTAAATAGGACTTTTGACAGCCAGAAAAATTAGTGTTTCACACTGGGGAATATGGGACACCCCAAAGCACTTGTAGTGTAAAATATTGTATAAATACTGCTGCTAAATATCACTTTTAACAGCCAGAAAAATTAGTGTTTCACACTGGGGAATATGGGACACCCCAAAGCACTTGCAGTGCAAAATATCGGCTCGGTAGTCGGATAGGCGAAGTTCGGGTGGGTTCGGTTCTCGGTGAACCAAGCCCTCCCATCTCTAATAAAAAGTACATGCTATAATCCACATTATGTGAGAAACGAGGGAAGGACTGGCTAGGGTGTTATCAAACTCGTTTTGTCACAGAGAACAATTTGGAAACAGGTCCTGGCTCTGCATATATCTCCGGGAGTCTGAGGAGGCAGAGTAATTAATACCTGCCTCCGTGCAGCAAGCACCCAGTGCTCTGGTGACTAGAGGAAGAGACACTAACAACATTGGCGGGGGGGAAATGTTTAAGAAAATGTAAAGATTTTTTTCATTATTTACAAACAATTCTAAGAAATAAAATTAAATATTTTTTTGCTGTCAATTATTCATATTTAGGGAATAGGTTACATAAAACACTATGGTGACCTTAAATGGGTTTAGAACACATGAACAATTTCATGTTGCAAAAAACTAACATGTGTCATAATATGTTATTGCCACATTGGCATGCAGCATGTATACATCATTGTGTCAAAAACTTATCCAAAATTACCATGGTGTCACTATTAATTTCTATTGTTTGTAGTGAAACATTTAGGATCATATAATATCTGAATTAATATACGCTTTAATTTCTACAACATATGTATTTGCAATTTTAAGTAAAGTATTGTTGAAGCACATAAACCTTATAGGATGCATATTCCTGGGAGTTGGGAGGCTCTTGTGCAAAAATGTCTGTATCCTGTACAGCAACCTCAAAATACTCCTCCAAAGACACCCCACTCCTAAGAGCGATATTATGAAATACAACACACAGAGCAATTATGTTGCATTCAATGTCCGGGAAGCTAAAAAAGTATTTTTGGTGACTGACCGTGCGGAGGAATGCATGGCACTTTTTGTGCATTCTTGCTTTGTGTATGTAATATAGGAGTAAGGTGCCAAGGGCAGAAAGGGTATACTCTGTCTCTTAAAAGGATAGAAAAAAAACATGTTAATAAACAAACCTCTCTATGTGTGTTTACCAAATATGTTTAGATGTAGTGCATACTTGAGACAAAACCATGATAAGGCAATTGATACATGCCTATCCGAAGTAATTTAATAATGATTGCCTAAGAGGCATGTACCTCCAGCTTGCCTCTGTAATAAGTTATGTCATATGCCTGATTGCCAAATGACAAATGTGTCATGGGCACTTACAGGGAACTTTACTTTCAGGCTCTAGATTTGGAGAGGCGCATCACATGTAGCTTGAACATTGATGGAATGGAAATGTTTCTGATTTTTAAAAAAGGATTATTGTCTTCCTAATGAGTCCCATCCACTGTACCTATGACTTGCAGAAATCAGCTATTTGACGGAATTGCTGTTTTATAGGCACACGCGATTTCTCATTCAATTGCAGATTGATAAACTAGGTTATGAACAACAGGAATGCCCACAGTATCTGATTCAGACATTCCTGCTGCTACATCCACTATGGTCTGGAAAGACACTCAGACATGTAACATGGCAACAAATTAATCAGCAGTGCTGTCCAGATGCTGATCATAGACTGTAGGTCACTCAGCACAGTGGCCATAGTATCCATGATGACTTTAGGTGGTAGCTGATAGCTGCATATCAACTCTGCATCTAGCATTGCACGTAACTGGTAGACATGTTCCCTGAGCCGCCGATGTTGGATTTGCTGGCGGCAGAGGTGACTTTGGTCTATGTATATGGATATTTCAGCCACTAATGTGCTATATGTTAGAGAAATTAAAAAGAGAATATTTACTTTAATACATGACAAACATAATTAGTAACCCAAATAAATCTGTCTGCAAAAACAATGTTTCTCACACATAATTAGACCATCATAAGCAGAGGGAATAAATAATATTTTCTGCTGGTTGAAATGCAGACATGCTAAAAAAGAAAAAATATACCATATCTGCGTGGAGAAAGGAAAAGAATTAGCAATGTGTGTATAATTTATTTTATTATGTCAGTGGCTGCAAATTGCACACAAACAATCGCGTAAACCTTAAAAAATACAGTTTCATTCTAATTGTCTAAAATATACATAAAAGCAGACATTCATGAGAAACATACAACCATGAATGTGTATAATCAAATAAAAAACAATCCACGTACCTTCAATACAGAGCTCCGTGCTTCATGAAGATCAAATTGCTACAAAGAAGCGTACGGCAATCAGCTAATAGAGCTGAGATTGATGAATACGATGGTGTCAGCTGTGCAAGTGATTCATCCAATCGTAAGCAATGCTGGAATGATGCCATCCGTCATCATCATCATCTTGAATTTACACTTGCTCTGCACGAGATTTAAAATGTATGCCTCAAAAGTGGCAAAAATATACAAGCTTGCATAAGCGGCAATTGTGTGAACATGACCTTACTGTCCTCGGTCTATGCTAGACTGCCCCTTCCTTACCCCATTCCACCTCTCAGGTCAGAGGCAAAACTAGTGAGCTGTGGACCCTGGTGCAGAAAAGCAGCAAGGAGGGAACCGGGGCCCATTGCTCACTAGTTCTGACTAATCTGCTGTGCAGCGGGCCCCATTATCTCCATGGGCCCCAGTGCACCGCACCTGCCACACGAATGGTAGTTCAGCCACTGTCTCAGGTCATAGGGAGTCATAAGTGTCAGTTGTGTTCATAACTGCTTGCATTTGAATGCGTTACTCTTTTGAGCATGTGCAGGTGACTTCACACAAGATATTGTACACAAACTGGTGTAAGTCCCACTCTACATCAGCCCCTGTATTTGCCATAACAAGACAATACAAATATGGATACGAGTACTTTTGTCACTGACTTTTATACCATTATTTGTCAAATAGAATAATGTAGATATAACAGATATAGTTGGGAGAGTTAATTCTGAATGGATAAATGTTTTTTTAATTTACAAAATTCTACAAAAAATTAAACAGACTTTCTAAAGCTGTAACCAATCTATGTCCAATAATAAAACAACTGTGTTGATATGTTGTTACTGGCTGAAATTGCTGTATAAGTTTTCTATAACGTGTTGCTGAATTATGAGTTTTCAGATCTACGCTGCCCTATTTAATATGCTTGTTGAACAGACCTTCTTCTGAGTGCAATCTTTGTATTTTTTTACTATTATTTTTGGTAACAACTAAGCTCTCCAATTCTTTCTTGTATAGACAGTGCCCTTGAACATGTGTTTATGTTTTCTGGTTCATGAATTCTCTGAGGATTGGGAGGAGAGAACTTGCATTCAAGGAGCAGCTGTTGAACAGGAGAATAAGAGAGAGACTGACAGTGGATTTGTGGTTATACATAAGACTGTGGAATCTCTTAAATATCTGTACTAGTTATGGTTTCTCTATTTAAATATAGTATTCCACATCAAAAAAGGCATGATGGGAGATCTTTTTAGCTTTAAAGATATGTCTAATTATACTAATGCCATTTTAAACCTCTTATTTCAATGGTTGGATTTGAAGATAAGGTACACAACACATACTTTTAACGCATGACAGTATTTTATCATCATTTAAAAGGGAGGCAACATATTTGTATATTCTCAGCCATACACAGATGAATTTAACAAAATAAAATGATTTTAGTTTGTATTCTACTCTCTCTTACATGATACTTTAAATACTGTGATTAAGACATATATATATATATATATATATATATATATATATATATATATATATAGTGGCAAGAGCCCGCTACTGCAGAAGCACACGCGAACAACTTCTTCCTTTCTATGGTGCTTTATTGTCAGGATGGTAAATGTTTTGACACCGTATACTTGCACAGCAATCGGGGAGACCCTAAACGCTAGCTATACATAGACAAGCTCTCTCTCAGGACCAGCCAGCTTTCCCAGCGTTGGTCTCAGTGAACAAATGGCACAAACAAGCTTTTATACATGATTCTCCTCCACCAGCCTTAGCTTGATGGACAGGTGACACACCCACCTTCTCTTTAAGAGAAAACGCCCATCACTGGCTCTGTTTCAACTAACAGATATACCCTGTCTGTTTGCTGAGAGGAAGCAGCTTTTAAATCATGTAAGTTAACCAATTTTAAACTATACATAAGTCTTTACTTGGTTTAACCTGAATCTAGGTGCATAACTGCGCCAATATCTTACTCTGCTTGTATGTTTTCTGCATATTGTCAGATAAATGCCTCCCTTTGTTACATACCCCCCCCCCTAGCGTCTCCAAGTAGGGGACGCGGACTTCGCGAGGAGCGCATATTTTCGTGACAATGCATCTGCATTCTTGTGCAGAATCCCAGGTCTATGTCCTACTGAGAAATTGAAAGGTTGTAGTGCCAAGAACCGGCGGGCTACCTTGGCATTTACCTCCCGGTTGCTCTGCATCCATCTCAATGGTGCATGGTCTGTTATTAAGGTGAACTCTCTGCCTAGGTGATAATAGCTTCTGAAGCACATTTTATGGTGAGACATTCTTTCTCCACAGTGGCATATTTTTGTTCCCTTGGAAGCAACTTACGACTTAGGTACAGGACAGGATTTTCTACTCCATTCTTCTCCTGTGACAAGACTGCACCTAAGCCAACACCAGAAGCATCAGTTTGGAGGAAGAATCTCCGGGTAAAATCCGGTGCTTGTAGAACTGGAGAGGAACAAAGAGCTAACCGAAGATCAGACCAGGCGGTTTCTGCAGAATCAGACCAAGTTAATCTATCTGGACAACTTTTTTTTAACATGTCCGTAAGTGGAGCAGCTCTAGTGGCGAAGTGGCTTACAAACCGCCTGTAGTAACCTACTAAGCCTAAAAAGGTTCTTAACTGCGACTTTTTTTCTGGTCTTGCGCAATTTTTGACTGCCTCCACTTTGTCCAGCTGGGGTTTTACACGCCCTCGACCAACAACGTACCGCAAATATTTGGCTTCTCTTATGGCTATGGCACATTTCTCTGGGTTAGCTGTTAACCCTGCTGACCTTAATGAAGCTAAGACCGCCTCAACTTTGGCTAACTGTGATCCCCAGTCTGGGGTATAAATCACTATATCATCCAAGTAAGCGGCTGCATAAGCTGTGTGAGGTCGTAGCAATTTATTCATGGCCCTTTGGAAGGTGGCAGGTGCCCCATGCAACCCAAAGGGTAGGACTTTATATTGATAGAGACCATCAGGGGTGGAAAATGCAGTCTTTGGCTTGGCCGTGGAAGTCAGGGGAACTTGCCAATAACCCTTTGTTAGATAAAGGGTTGTTAAATAATTGCTACCAGCAAGTTTTTCCACTAGTTCATCCACACGTGGCATTGGATAGGCATCAAACTGCGACATACTGCAAGTCATTGCAGAACCTAATTGTCCCATTGGGTTTTGGGACAAGCACAATGGGACTATTCCACTCACTAGTGGACTCTTCAATCACATCTAACTGGAGCATCTTCTCGACCTCCTTTCTCACGTCCACCCATCTGGCTTCTGGAATACGATACGGCTTCTGCTTTACAATGACTCCTGGCGCAGTGACAATGTCGTGTTCGATTAAGGTAGTGCGCCCAGGAATGGAAGAGAAGACATCCCTGTTCCGGCAAATCATTTCTTCAGTCTGTTGTCTCTGCTGAATGGACAAAGCTGGCTCTATGGGCACTTCAGACTTTTCAATGGCAGTACTCACTACCTGAGGAGAGGTTTCCTCATCATGCCAAGGTTTAAGGAGGTTAACATGATATATTTGCTCCTCCCATCTCCTACCTAACTGACGGACTCTGTAATTGACAGGATAGACAGCCTCTAGAACTTCATATGGACCCTGCCAATGGGCGAAAAGTTTGCTTTCCTGGGTGGGAACCAGGAATAGGACCTTGTCCCCCTGCTTGAAAGATCAAACAACAGCACTTTTATCATAACTTTTTCTCTGTCGTTCCTGAGCCTCTTTTTCATGTTGCTGCACAATGGGCCCTATCTTTCCTAGCCTCTCATACATTTGGGACACAAATTGGACCAGATTTGGCTCCCTGGGACCTTGCTGCTCCCACCCTTCTTTTAACATATCCAGGATACCCCTGGGCTGTCTCCCAAACAATAACTCAAAGGGACTAAACCCTGTTGAAGCTTGAGGTACCTCACGGATGGCAAACATCAAATAGGGAATAAGAGTGTCCCAATCTTTTTTCTTTTCAGCCACTGCTTTCATGAGCATGTGCTTTAATGCGCGGTTAAAGCGTTCCACCAAGCCATCTGTTTGTGGATGGTATACAGAGGTGTGAAGCGCCGTAACCCCTAGCAACTGGCACATGTCCTTCATCAGTTTAGACATGAATGGAGTACCCTGATCGGTGAGAATTTCTTTGGGCATTCCCAATCGTGTAAACATCAATACAAGTTCCTTAGCTATGGTGCTGGACTTTATGTTTCGTAGGGGAATTGCCTCTGGATACCTGGTTGCATAGTCAAGCACCACTAGTATATATTGGTGCCCACGTGCGGATTTTTCCAGTGGCCCCACAAGGTCCATAGCTATCCGTTCAAAGGGAACTTGTACTATTGGTATTGGAATTAGAGGTGCCCTGTACATGGGTTTGGGACAGGTTCTCTGACAAATGGGACAGGACTAGCAATACTTTTTCACTGCCATGTGTACACCGGGCCAGTAAAACCTAAGCAGAACTCGTTCCCGTGTTATATCCTCCCCTAAGTGTCCCCCACAGACATGTGTGTGTGCTCCTTTTAACACTAGGGGTACATGGACCTGAGGAACCATTAATTGTTCTACTTTTTCCCCCTGAACATTAGCAACTCTATACAGGAAATAATTTTTAACAATAAAATGTAGTATACCTTCTGCAGACTGGGCGGCTTTCGCTACCCCATTTACCTTAGTCACACTTTTGAAGGCATGTTCCAAAGTGGCATCATTAAGTTGGTCTCGAGCAAAGTCCTCGCAGAGGAAACAAAATTGGTATTCTGGACCAGTCCGTATCCTCACTGACAGGCGGGGTGGGCTCATCTGCGACATCACCGACCAATGCTAGTTTGGACTGTCCATGTTTCCCCGCAGGTGGATGCTTTTGTGGAACTCCTGCTGTGACTCCCAGGATGGGATTCCGGTTTGGCAGTTCCCAAAGATCGATGCCCAGATGTTGTGGATTCTTAGGCGGTTCCTTTAAGACCGGGCTTCCGACCGTTGCATCAATTTCCGGCATGTCCGGCCGGATCCGCTCACCGAGGACATCATTAAACAGTGGGAAGTCTCGCCCCAAAATGAGTGGATATGGGAGTTTAGGTGCTATGGCAGCTACCACCATAACAGTTTTGTCTTTGAGTGTGACTGGTAGTATTGTTCTTTCATACTCCTCTGTTGTGCCATATACGCAAAGATCCTTCACCTTGGGCAACCGAGAAGTTATGGTTTCGGGTAAGGCAGAGCTGGAAAACAATGAGAGTTCACTCCCCGAGTCAACCAAGGCCAGAACAAGGTTTTGGTTGATTAGCACAGTCACCCGGAACAAACAAGGACTTCCTGATGTGGGACTCATGGTAAAACAGCTTGGAAAAGCAGGCCAAATTTGTGCCACGGAACAGTCCATGGGTTCCGGTAGTTTAGGACACTCTGCCTTAAATTGGCCTGGCTCACCACATTCAAAACACTTTAGATTAGACAGCTTTGCACCTGGCCCTCTGTCCGTAGCAGTTTTGCCATTGGGCCCTGTAGCAAGGATTGTCAAACCTGGCTTTTGGCGTGGCAGCGGCTTTGCCACAAATGCAGGTTCTTTAGTCATTTGCTGTAGCGCACAAAACCTTTTTACCACGGTGGCAAGCTCTTCATAAGTTTGTGGTTCTGATTGCAGAACCCACCTTTGTAAATCGCGGTTCAGCCCCCTGATGCAGTGATCTATCGCCAGAAATTCAATAATCCGAGAAGGCGAATTCTCCTCAGGCTGCAGCCATTTTTTGAAAATTTTAGAAAGCTCAGCCACTTGCGCTCTGGCCGGTTTTTCTTTATCATAGCGCCATTGGTGATAGTGCTGGGCTCGGCCTGGCCCAGGAACTCCAATGCGAGAAAATATCTCAGATTTTAGGCACAGATAGTCAGAGGCCCATTCCTCATCTAGATCTATTTAAGCTCGCTGAGCTTCACCAGTCAGATATGGCGCCAGCCTCTCAGCCCAATCTTTAGGAGGCCATTTTGCCCTTTTTGCAAGTCTCTCAAAGGACACCAGATATGCTTCTATGTCATCACCTGGCGACATTTTCTGGAGAACAGGACCAAGTGCTTCATTTCTGTCCTGCCTTACCTGGCTTAGCTCTTCTCTTAAGAGCCTTGTGTTTAACACCTGTGCTTCGGAACTCGTAGCATCTGAGCTTGCTGTTCTTGCTGCGCAGCGGCCACATTCACGAGGGTTCTCAGTACTTCCTCCATGTTGACTTCTGCGCTGGTTAGGTAGCGGAAACTTGCTTCCCGGAGCATCCCACTTCTAACACCACTTGTGGCAAGAGCCCGCTACTGCAGAAGCACACGCGAACAACTTCTTCCTTTTTATGGTGCTTTATTGTCAGGATGGTAAATGTTTTGACACCGTATACTTGCACAGCAACCATGGAGACCCTAAACGCTAGCTATACATAGACAAGCTCTCTCTCAGGACCAGCCAGCTTTCCCAGCGTTGGTCTCAGTCAACAAATGGCACAAACAAGCTTTTATACATGATACTCCTCCACCAGCCTTAGCTTGATGGACAGGTGACACACCCACCTTCTCTTTAAGAGAAAACGCCCATCACTGACTCTGTTTTAACTAACAGACACACCCTGTCTGTTTGCTGAGAGGAAGCAGTTTTTAAATCCTGTAAGTTAACCAACTTTAAACTACACATAAGTCTTTACTTGGTTTAACCTGAATCTAGGTGCATAACTGCGCCAATGTCTTACTCTGCTTGTATGTTTTCTTTGCATATTGTCAGATAAATGCCTCCCTTTGTCGCAATATATATATATATATATATATATATATATATATATATATATATATTGAAAAATATACCCCTTTGACCATGTAGATATATTATTCAAATATCTATTATAGAAGGTTTTATATTTAAAGGACCAATAAAACTAAAGTTGATGATGACTGGTGTACCAGCTGCATCAGGATACTCCTAAAGTTCTTATTGATGTGCTTTAAACTTATCTTGATGAGGCTGCATTCTTTGCACTATTTTGAGTTGCAAGTATGTTAAAATACTTGCAACTCAAAATAGCGACTTAAATGTGCAATTTTTGCAAGTCACACTTTAATAGTAGGTTTGGGTCGCAAATGCATCCAACTATAAATATGCCCTATTAGGGTAAAATGATGAGCAGCAAAAAAAAACTCAGTTTATATTGCATTTTATTTTTTATGTTACTTCTCCCTACAGCACTTGTTTTTTTACACACCTGGCTGATTATAATTTGGTATAAATCATATTATAGCGCTAGATTATGTAATGTTCTATTACAGTCCTGAACACGGGATAATTTATCAAAATGCAAAAATCTATTTTGCTTTAAAACCTGATGCTTTTGCCAGCAAAATGGCTTGTTTTTGCATTGGACTATATACTAATGGGGTTATTATTTGTTTTAGGTTAACCCTAACGGTGCTACTTATAGGAGGAGCAGAGCATTAGGTGTCAATCTGACACCCTGGCCCAGAGCTGGATTTAATGCTCTGGGGAGTCCGTGGTACTTTATACAGGGGGGACCCCTATGATGTAACATGGTTATCATTGTAGACAAATACACAGGCAATACTGTGTGCACTACTGTTAGGTGCATGCAGTTCTGTCTTCACGAGCAGTACAGTGTGAGGTGGGACATACATACCTCCCAACTGTCCTTGCAGTCAGATCAAACCCTAACTAAGCGAGACAGTCACCCAAATTTGGGACTGCTCCAACAGATTCAGGACAGTTGGCAGACTGTCCTCCTCTCTCCTACCCATTCTTGTCACTTTCACCACTTGTGGCTGCTGGTGTCTTTTGATCAGTTGCTGCTTGTCTGGATCCTGAAATGTTGGAGGCCCTATTTGGGAAAAAAAATGGAAACATTAAGTTTAGAAACGTATCAATATAACGCCCAATTTTCATAAAGCCTCCCTCTAGACAAATTAAAATAATAGTATTCACATTTAATAAATAGATCTACTTCCCTCCAACTAGCCCTGACATTAAATTAATAGCATACACATTTAATAAATAGATATATTTTTCCACAACATTAAATAGTATTCCCATTTAACTAACAAACCAATTTCCCTCCCTTCAAACAGCCCTAGCAATAAACTAAATAGTAATTACGTTTAATAAATATAACCATTTCCCACAACCATCCCAGGCATTAAATAATTCATAATCACATATAATAAATAGACCTCATTCTTCCCAAACAGCCCACATTCAATTAATAGCTCTCAAACCACCCTATCATTAAATTAAAGGTCCAATCACCCCATCTTAACTTCATAGGCCATACTAATAAATTGCCCCACCACCCACAAATAAAATAGCACCCATAATTAGCCATAACCTGCACTCCTCCATTAAGTTAAGATCCCCCTTCCCTCACACATTATATTAATATACTGCCCCCACACACAGATTATATTAATATACTGGCCCCCTCTCTCACACACACACACACACACACACACAATATACACACTGGCCCCCTCACACACCCAATATATGTACAGTGGTCCCCTCTCACACACACAATATATGTACAGTGGCCCCCTCATACACAATATATGTACAGTGGCCCCCTGAAACACACACAATAAATACTGGTCTACACAATGTACTGATACAAACAAAATAACCTGACTCACACACACACACAATAACCTGACACAGACACACACACACACACACACACACACACACAATAGCCAGATATAATGGATAAGTTGCATCTGATACTAATCTTGATTGACAATGGCTTACCAAAGGCGCGGAGTCTAACGAACTCCCTGGTGTGCACCAAGAACCGCCGCAAGGCGGGATGCACTTAGCTGCCGGGAATCGTAGGTGGCGGCCCTCTGGTTTGCCTCAAGATGTAGTATAGCGGAGGGAGGAGAAAGTAGAGAACGTAGTCAGACAACCGGGACTGGTAAACAATTGAGCAACGCAGTACAGAATCAGCAGGCAAACTCAGCATGGGGGATATCCAGGTTTGGTACACAGACTGGCGGCAGAGGTACCAGACAGAGGACGGTAGCAGCGTCAACAAGCCGGGTCAGGGGCACCAAATAACAATAGAGAATGGTCAGCAAGCCGGGTCGATACACAGGGGCAGGAGAATCAGAATAATCACACAGGCAGCACTGGTACACATGATTCAGACAGGAGCTGGAGATCAAAGAGATCTACAAAGAAAACAGGAGCCAGGAAGCTCACAAGTTGCTCTGAGACTCACCGAGTGTCAGAGTGAAGCTTAAGTAGCCGGGTAAGTTTGAATTCCCCGCCCAGAGTTTGCGGTCATTTGACTGTCGATACCTGGAAGCGCAGCTTCCGACATAGAGATGGGCAGCGCTGGAACGGAGGAAAGGTAAGTCTATAACAGTACCCCCTACCTTAAAGGTGGTCTCCAGACACCTAGAAAGGCTTCACAGGAAATTTCTTATGAAATAGTTTGAGCAAACGAGGAGCGTGAAGGTCAACAGCTCTAACCCAGGAGTGTTCCTCAGGGCCGCAACCCTTCCAGTCTACTAGGAATTGTACGGAGCTTCTGGTTTTACGAGAGTCTAAAATCTGTTTTACCTGATATTCAATCTGGTCCCGATCAACAATAGGAGGAGGGGCTCTGGAAGAAGTGGAAAACTTGTTTGTAACCACCGGCTTCAGCAAGGAAACATGGAAAACATTAGGTATACGCAGGGAATGGGACAGACTTAGCCTAAAGGCTACTAGATTAATGACCTTCGAAATAGCAAAAGGCCCAATGAACTTTGGAGCAAATTTCTTACTAGGAACTCTCAAACAAATACTTTGGGTGGATAACCATACCCTGTCTCAGATAATCAAATTTGGGCCAGCTCTTGTCCTCTTATCATAAGACTCCTTTGAATGATTGGCAGCTCTCTTCAGGATAATTTTGGTTTGTTCCCAGATATGTGAGAAGTTGCGAAATAATGAATCCACCGCCGGAACCTCGGAAGATGATATTTGTGAGAAGGTGGGTAGTCTAGGGTGACAGCCATATAGGACAAAAAAAGGAGAGTTAGAAATGGCCTCGTAGAAATGATTGTTGTGGGCGAACTCAGCACATGGGAGAAGACCCACCCAGTTATCCTGACTAGCCAAAACATACATTCTTAAAAATGTCTCTAATTCCTGATTAGTTCTCTCCGTCAGTCCATTGGACTGGGGGTGGTAGGCAGAGGAAAAGTCGAGTTTGATTCCAGATTTGTTACAAAAGTTCCTCCAGAACTTAGATATGAACTTGGATCCTCTGCAGACTATAAGAGTCCCCTCCTACACTCAGCAAGTTGCCAGTGCAACAATTTCCTTCTTCCTGGTTCCAGATCTACAGTTGCTGTTGTTTTGCTGCTTCAACCTGCCTATTGTTTACAGAGTTCTACCCTTCATGTGTATTCAGCTTCTTCTGGATTGCTGCTTCTATCCTCC
Organism: Mixophyes fleayi; assembly: GCF_038048845.1. NCBI lineage: Eukaryota > Metazoa > Chordata > Amphibia > Anura > Limnodynastidae > Mixophyes > Mixophyes fleayi. Next base: position 191,304,883 of record NC_134404.1, on the reverse strand, counting down.
CATCAGGTACAGATCTACACCATTACCTCTGAGTGATTTCAGCCTCAACCTGCTGCTGTGCTATGGACTTCTCTCAGTGAGTTCACCTTCATCTGTTGCTGTTATTTGAACTGCAAACCTTTAACCATTCGTATGAATTCAACTTCATCTGTTGCTGTTATATGAACTGCAAATATTAACCATTCGTGTGAATTATACTTCATCTGTTGCTGTTATATGAATTACAAACCAATAATCATTTGTGTGAATTAAGCTTCATTCTACCTGCTGAAATAAATAACTTGGTTTGTTATTCCTAACGTGGATTTACCTTCTTTGTACCTGCTTGTGTACTGACTCCAGCGGTTGTCTTCTGTATGGTTCCTGCTCCTAACATCCTGTATACAGGACTCAAGCAAGTTCTATGAGCAAGACATTTATCTGGCCCCCCAGTTTCCACGACACTCCTGCCACAGCTAGTCCCTGGGTCCCGAGACAGATCTCAGAAACCATATTGCCGTGACGCAGACCTTTTTGTGTGGAGGGAAAAGGAGCACCTTGTATTAGTGAACTTATATTCCTGTTGGTTCGAGATAGAATATCTTGCTAAACTGACGAGTACAACAGTCATTAACAAAATGAAAAGACACTTATCTACCCATGTCATAGCACGTAAGCTGCTTACTGACAATGCCATGCAATTCGTGAGTGGTGAATTCCAGTCCTTCACCAAGGAATGGGACATCTCACATGTCACTAGCAGTCCATGTTATCCACAATCTAATGGACTATCAGAAAGGGCAGTACATTCTGCAAAGCACCTATTAGACAAATGCTAAAGAGATGGTTCAGACGTATTCATGGCGCTTCTTAATTTCAGAAATACCCCAAGGGATGAGCTCCCTTCTCCTTCTCAACGCCTTCTGTTCAGACACACTCTCACTATCATTCCTACCACCAAAGCTTACACCAACCATTGAGACCAATGTGCAGAGTGCTCTGGAGAAGTCCAGGTTACGGCTCAAAGCCAATCATGACAAAACCTCTCATCAGATGAGACCATTATCCCCGGGGCAGACCGTTCGCATCCAGACCCCAGTCGGGTTTGCCAGAGTGGGGACTGTGAAAGGATCCTCCAACAGGCCCAACAGTTACGTAATACAATCCTACAATCCTTTGAATGAGCACAACAGGTGTCACCTCTTAGGTGTGTGTGAGCCAGCACCCCCACCCCACAGAATAGCACCTGAGGGTGTCAGAACACCTATCAATGTGGACAATAGGCCCTCTGAAGAAGCATCTATTGGAATGCAGGACAGTCATATACCCCTGACCAATAGTGACCCCTGTTCAACACAGAACACATCACTACCTCCTTTCTTCATCACGAGGTCTGGTAGAATCTATAGGCCTAATACTAAATTCCAGGACTTTATTTTATATAACTTTGTTACTTTGTTCTAAAAAACAGAGGATATAGATGTATGCTATGTGTGTTTGGTGAAAGTGACATCACTGCCATCCACTTGCCATTTAGGAAGTGCTGGCTGACAGCCATCTTCAGTTAAAGATACAGATACAGTATATAACACACAGTAAAGACAAGTTCTTGCAGTTCTCCAGCCTCTGCTTATGATTTGAACTCAGACAGTTCTACAAGTGCACTTATAGGAGAAGTACTACAATTATGGTTACAAGGACAGGAATGCATACATTATTGAATACCTGTATACTTAATATACAGATTTTAAAATACGTTCTTCATCACTCAGATATTAATAATTTCTTCTTAAGCCCTTGTGGACTAAGGGTCTTTATCTTAAATATTCAGTATGCTTCTCTCTTACACAATTCATTGAAGCGATCTCCACACCTCTTAGTTATTTGAATCTGTTCAACAGCTTTTTCTGTGAGGCTTTTCATATCACCATTCAGGTAGACTGCTATATAACTAAGTAAACTGTGTGTTTTTAGTTTATTTAATATATTATGATGGTGTTCTAGAAACCTTACATGGTGGGACCTAGTCGTTGTAATCCAGATTTACATTGTATAAGGTATATTACATAACTAGCATGACAATCTAAGCATTTTTCAACTCCAATCTGGGTACTTAAACAGGTTCTAATAGTCAAGGTCACAATAAGAATAGTCAGTTCATTCAGTGGGACATACTTCCATTGAAACCCCAGTGTATTACATAAGTAGCTGAGCAAAACACTGACACCAGCCTCTCACACTCCCTATGTAGATTTTTGAAAAATTAAATCCTCCTGAAGTTCATGAAATAATGATTCCAGCTGACAACTACACAATGACCAATTACAGGATCAAAGAGATCTTTAATATCAGCGGTGGCTACAATATTTCAAGGCCCAATAAAACTGACAACTTATAACAACTTTTATAACTAGACTTTTCACAGATTACTGAAGTGTTCTTATGCGTTTATTCACTGACTAGAGTGATTTCCTCTGAGGAAATCTCCTGCGACTGTCAAGACACTATTGTCTTCATTACATTATTATATTGTGTACAAATAGAGTAATCTGACTCACATGTACTACAATGACTGTCAAGCCCCATTTCTATGTTTTTGCTACACTATCACAATGTGTAAGTGTAAAACTCCTGACGCACGCCTGGCCCCAAAAGTTAGTGATCTACAGCTGGCTGCATCAACAGAAGCATCCATCTGAACATATTCCCTAAATGAATCTTTTTCTACATACAGTCGAAGTGCACATGGGCCCAGCTGTACATAAACCCCATAGTACACAACATTTTCAACAAAGTTATTACTGGACGAATATACTGTACGGGAAGAATAAATAACAAATAATAAAGCCTTGTATTTCATAATATAGCAGTAATTGTTTATGAAACTTTAGTTAGTTAATATATTCTTTATCAATCAGAAATTGCAATCTTGGCAACATCTGTGCAATCTAACTGAAGTGTTAGTACTTGCATTTCCATATTTGTGAAAACTCAGAAAGCAGTATACTCAATGCTGCAGTAATTCCTGCATCCCCTACATCTCCGACTGCATCATTACCCACACTTCTTGCTACCCCCTCTGCTGTGCCAGTGAGTGCAGCCTCACTAACACAATGATTATCTCTTTCCACTTCCGCCTCCAGAACATCACCAGGGCAGATTCTCACCTGTGGAATGATCTCCCATGCCCTATCAGATTAGCCTCTACTCTATAAGACTTCAAGCGTGCCCTTAAAACTAATTTATTTCTTTAAGCCTGACAGACCTCCTCCTAACTTCTTTGTCTATGCTATCACCTCCACCCCCCGACTCATTACCACCCTATTTATGTCTTCTCCTTCCCGTTAGGATGTAAGCTCTCATGAGCAGTGCCCTCATTCCTAGTGTTCTTCTTCTATTATTGCATCACGCTCTGTACCTCTAAGCTGGCTTTCTTAGCCCTGTTTTCTAGAGCCCAGGCCTACTTCACATTAAACATTAACATCACTACCATTATCATTATTTTCTGCTTGTACTATGTTAAGAAGTAGATGTCTGGCCTTTGTATAATTATATTTAGTTTAATAATGTGTTAATAATATATTATGGATTGTCTGTGTATTGTGTATTTTATACTACTGTATATTTCATGGATCTATTGTGGTGCCTTATAAATAAAAGTTAATAATAACACTGTATAATTGTTGACCATCAAAATGTAACCGTGACTTGGCCTTAACACTTATTTTAAATGTTGAAAACAATATATGAACATCAATTACACAAAACACACACCATTGCAGAATACAATGTTTCAAAAAAATGTATCTATCTATAAATATTCAGACTTCCTGATGTTAAAGTAAACCTGACTGCATGTTAGTCACCGATGTGTGAGGGCCATGGGCTGTTCATGCTCATGTCCTCAATTCAGCAGCAAAGTTACACAATACTACTGCTTGTGTTTCATATATAATTAAGACATTTTTGTTTCACTTCAAGAAAATACTCACTATGTATGAATTATACAAAGTTTCTATCTATAGGTTGTGTTAGTTGAGGGGGATGACACATATCTAACATAACTAGAGCATGGTTAATGTTGAAAAATAGGACATGTAGTAATTCAAAGTTAGGTATAAATAACTGTTATTATAAATGAGTTATTGCTATTATTGTTCATCTCCTTTAAGTCAATAATAAGCTATGCGAGTTGGCTTCATAGTTTGTATACCTTTTAAAGGTTTATGTTGGATTAGGTTTGAGTGAGGTTCTGCAGAGGTGGATAAGCAGTCATGGTCTTAGAAGGATTCCACTGTTCACTCAATTGTAAAATGACAAACCTTTTCTGTTTCTCATGAGATATTTCTTACTGAACTTGAACTCAACCTTACTAAATAAAGTATGGCATAAATTAGTTAGTGACTAATGTAACTAAAGGCATTGAATTCAGTATAACACACAAAGGTATAGTAACGCTCAAAATGTTACTACTTGGTTTTTTTTCTAATTTGTTAATATCACAAAGTAGATACAAATTCGAATAAACTGTGTTTACACAGACTCCTTTTAAATTCCTCCATAAATAGATGGTGTGACTGGATCACTGATAAATAACTTTTGGTATAAATTTATTTTAAAAAAATAGCGCAGGGCGCTTATTTATATAATTGCATGTGCACTTATTTTCGATATTGTGTATATTGTGAGATAGGAAATCACTATTTCTGAGACCTGGGTAGAATTCTTTTTTTTCCGTTGTAATCTTTCAAAGTCAAATACCTTATTTCTAATGTATATCTGATAGAATAAGTCTTTGTTTTGAAAGCCTTTTGCATATCTTGGTGCAAGGAAATGCTTTGTTGTACCTGTCTTTGGGAATGCGTATCCTGCTACTGTCTAAAGAAAGGATTTGTGTTGATTGGATCTTTTAATATGTGAGACCTTTTGAAGGCAGGAAGGTTTAATTAAGACCCTGTTACTAGATTTCCTGTGTCTAAAGACAAGATGCAAGACATCCCTGGATTTGTAAGATATCACAGACAAGTGTAAATATCAATAGCTTTGCAATGCATGTAAATCTATGTTTTAGTAAGCAGGGTGCATCCTGATTCTAAAAATAGCCTGTGTCCAAATCAGTATAAAATGCACTGACTTGTACACTGAAAGGTATCTTTCTGATTTAATCTGACCTGAACGGTGGTACCTTCAACCAGTGTTTGAGCAAATAAATTTCTTCATAGACTTGCTTGAAAATATCTTCCATGCTGAAAATCCTGTGACCTACAGATTAGACCCAAACTCTAATCCGTTCTCAGGGGCGGGCTGGCCCGGGGGGCTTAGTCTTACCACTATAAGGGCCGGGGGTAGGCCAGCCGCCCCCCGGATGCAATATAGCCTGTTTTCACCGGACACGCGTGTCATGTGATGCGGCCGCCTGTGCGTCCCCCCGGGGTTACATCTCCCAGCTCGAGCCTGTCCGTTCTCCGGCTGATTCAGGTGGGACCCAGCTCTCCAGTACCACCGCTCTGTCTGCTACCCATGCAGCCCTGGTCAGTGTGATAGGCCAGGGGGGATCCATCCACAGCAGGCTTGATCTATAGTAAGAGGTCAGGAGTACCAGCCAAGATACACCAGCATCAAGGTACACTAGCAGCGTCAGTTACCCAGAAGGAACGTGGTTCTGAGTGCCATAAAGGAGCTCAGTGGTGGCAGCAGGCTCCTCCCACTGTGGCATGAGGGGCTTATTCGGAATAACGAAAGAGGACAGTGGCAGAGTAAGCCCAGCCGGTTCCCAGCAGCAACAGACAGGGTGGCATAGGCGGTCCATCCTGTCACAGATGGTATATACATAAGTGCATGTTCAATAGACTGCATACTTAAGATTCACACATGGTTGTTTTTGTATAACAGACACGTTGGGCCTGATTCACTAAAGAGCACAACTGGTGATATGTTGCACATAATGTGCTCAATTACCCTGCGCATGCCCAGAACCAGACCATACGCCACAGAACGCAACATTTTAATTGATCTACGAGCACATAGGACACTTACCACGGCCTACTATTTCAGTTGCAGAACAGGGAGGGGAATGGGTGGATGCAGGTAGTCACTGTACAGTAATGGTGTATCATTTGCACCAGCTACAGATCTAGTCTAAGTGCAGATTGCTAGTGATGATGGCTGTTTATGCATGTTAGAACTGACGGTGGTAAAGAACGGATTGGCAAGCAGAAGTACCGGTCCAGATAAGCAAGATCAGCAGATTTCACCTGGGACTATTACAACTGAATGCGGATCACTTCATAACATTCTGCAAGAGATCGTAAGGAGCAGCCTGATTAGGAGACGTCTGTACAGCTGAAGATATTTCACTATATTGAAGCGGACAGTCTTACGTGCACAGAGTAAGTGTTTACAAAGGGACAAGAGCCCTGATATTATATACCATCATTAGATGGAGGTTATTTCACATGGTGTGTAGAAATTAAAAGGACTATATATTCCTAGACACCAAGACTGCAAGCGCATAATCTATAGAGTGTTTTTGAAATTTGCTTTTTATTTGCATCTATTTTTCCAAACCTACTACACCATATTATGTTTTCATTCTTTTTTATTTCCCTTCATGTCATCATCATTTTGGAGATACTTTGCGGGTAAATTATGCTTTCACGGTGTTGTGAAAAAAAGAGAGACAGTTATGATTGACTTTATATATTAAGAATATACAAAAGGACGAGAATTGAACAGTGTATATAAGAACATTTCTTTTGTGTATGTGAATCTATGGCATATGATATGCTGTGGGAAATTGGAGAGAGAAAGACTCCATTTTAAGCATTCAAAACACACTATTCAAACTTCCAAACCTACATTCCACAACAATATTCTCACACTATAAACTCCATTTATTTCACATATAAACTTCTATTTATCTCACATATAAACTTCTACCATTTATTCACATATAAACTTCTACCATTTATTCACATATAAACTTCTACCATTTATTCACATATAAACTTCTACCATTTATTCACATATAAACTTCTACCATTTATTCAGCCATTACTCACTATCCACATTCCACTCACATGGAAACTTCTAGCATCACAGCAAAGAGATTATTTACTTCACACAGGAGCCAATTTGTCTAATCATGATGATCACATTAACTTACAATGACAGCCTTCTTGAAAGCATGCAATTACATTGATGCCATATTAACTAACAGAACTGAACTTAACCCATGTATATCTCAGCCATATTCTTTAACAAACAATATATGTACTGACACTCCTAACAATTTTCATGCAAATCTGCAAAACTTAACCCATTTTCTTACAATCCTATCACTTACTATGTGAAAATTATTTTCTTCACTTTCCAATCACTTAACACACTGAGTCATTAAGGAAAGTAAGGCAAATAAAGGAGTAATTGTTTTCTGTGACAAACCATGTTACAATGCAAGGGGTGCAAATCAGTTTAATATTTGCACATAAGTTAAATACTGGCTGTATTTTAATCTAGCACACAAAAATAATTGATAGCTTTATTTTTACACTGAAATGTAAATTTGATCTAGGACATGCCCTACCCCAAATATAAATCTCTCCCCACATTTTAAATTTACCTCCCCCTCCAATGCAACATGGTTTTGCCCAGGTGCAAAGTTACTCCTTTTTTATGTGTTACTCTCCTTCATGACTCAGGCCCACTATGTATAACAAGTACACTATACAACAGTCTTTACAAGTACCATGTAAATCTTCCTAGATACATTACTATCAATGTAACACAAAACTATGTAACAAAAATATTACACACAGTCACTTATTAATCTTCAGTCTCCATCAAACTACAATATCACATTGTGTTATAAAACCTAACATGCATGCAGTTACACATTATAATACTGTATTAATACAAACTCCCTAATCTCAGGCAAACCAAAGACAATGATACCAACTCTTTATATATCTGCATCCAACCACCTTCCATTCAATCCATTCCAATACACTATAATCCATTTTTCACACTAGCCAAACTCTAATATAAATGGCCTACCAGGCGACCTTTCACATGCACAGACCTCCATTCCATTCTACTTACAGTTTCCCTTGTGTTCAGCTGAGAGCTATGTCTTACCAGGGTGAGCGCAGGCAGCAAAAGAGAGCTCCAGTGTTTTGTGTTACCCAGGCCCAGCGCTCCCATTAGGCAAGGTTAGGCACTTGCATAGGGCGCCGGGCTCTGGAGGGCGCCACAGAATACTAAAAGACTTTAAAACTGTGCGGCGACCGCTGACCATACCTGTCATGGCCGCCGCACAGCATTCAGATGCACGGGGAGGGGGGGGGGGGGAGAGGCTATTTTGTCACCACCACCACCTCTCTGCTCCGTCTCCGCCCCTCCACTTACTAGTGTCAGTGAGTGGAGGGGAGGAGACGGAGCAGAGAGGCGGCGGTGGTGAGACAAGGTAAGCGGAGGAGGGCGGCGATTTTTGCGGGGGGGGGCGGCGATTTTTGCGGGGGGGGGGGGGGCGCCGCTTTTTTAAAGAATGCCTAGGGCGCTGTGGACCCTAGCACCGGCCCTAGTGTTACCTCATATCAAACATTTCATTGAGATGGAGTAAACCTTCCACAGGAAGTGGCTCACAACATTTGATATGCAAATCTTGAGCTGCTACTCACACAGTTTTTACAAGCCTTATACCAAGAGGTGGGGGGGGACTTACTTTTGTTCACTAATAACGAGGCAAAAACATTGGCTGAAAGTGAATATAATATATTAGGAAATGGAATACTCTTATCAGTAATTAATAAGACCCATTATGAATACCTGAAACTCCTCTGTGACATTGCCAACCACGTGTGTAGCATGCCAGGATTTTTGTAATTGTTTCTCAGAAATAGACATTTCAGATCGACTGATAACTGACTCCATTAGGCAATTTTGCATTTAGTTAATATTTAAGTTGTGCACTTATGGCCTACATTTAGAGTAGGCCACAAGTTTGCCATTTTAGATACCAAAAACTGAAAATATGAGGGATAGATGATATGTTTCCTACCCCAAAAAATAAATTAATATCCCCAATGACTGGGCTTGTTAGCACTGAAAGGGGTTAACAACAAGCAAGGCTATGCCAGTTTGTACTGGTTACACTATAATAGGTAGAACCACAGTGTAGGGTCCACATGTCATAATGTGAAATCAGCCCAGTCCATCAGCATGAGGCTGAATACCCTAGGGTGTCAGATTAATGATAGAATGTCAAAAACAAAGTAAGTACTATTATGAAACTTAATTAAAACAAAAAATCCCCAAAACCTTTGTTGCCCTCTTTATTATACTCCTAAATATATAGGAAATATTGTTTCTCCTTTTCTGAAGTAGTTCAAATGGATTAAAAATAAAAATCCATAAATAACAGTGCTACATGGTCGATCCAAGGCCTACTTATGACAGAATGAAAAGATTTATTTTCTGTTTTTGATTTTATTTTCCCTTTATTGCACTAAAAAAACCTACCTAATTTCATCTATTTCTGAACCATCCAAATTCTCTTCAGCAAAATGAAATTAAATTGTAAAAATTCTTAGCCTTGTACAAACGGACTTTAAACTTCCCCAATGGTAAAGTCAGTTCTCGATGATGAAAACAGGAATGTCAACTTGAATTCATTTACAATAAAAAAAAATAACACAATGTACAGTAAGTAAAGAGATACACATTTTAAAAAAGCAGTGTTAAAGAAACATCAATGCAAAAATGGTGCAAATACTTCCATGAATAGACCCTATGATTTATTGCTCATAGTTTCATTCAGTTGTCTCTTAAATCCATTCCTTCAGGAAGCTGTCATTGCTTGATGATTTAAGCACTTTAATGTATTTTGTTTCTCTGTTGAGCTACCTATTTGCATTATTGCATATTTCTGAGAAAGTTTGTTATATAGTAGCTTACAGCAATTTGATCTTTTTTAACATGCTTGCATCCCATATACTGTAACAGGTGCACATAATTCTTATATATATATATATATATATATATATATATATATATATATATATATATATTAGAGATGTGCGCTTTTGAAGCTGGTGTCGGTTCTGATCCCACTTTGTGTTTCGGCTTTGCTACCGATTTTGTCAAACAACCACAAAAGGTTTTGGATTTGGATTTAATTGAAAATTGTGAAAAATAGGTAAAATAATGCAATTTTGAGCTGTTTGTGCTCCTGTATTACTATTTATAGCATTTCCCAGCATTCTCAATTTTAACCAATGTTGGCCAAAATCTGCAGCGAGCAGTCTTAATGAAGGACTTTGTAACTTTGCCACCATTGCATCTCTGATTCAATTAAAAAAATAATAAACTGAATAGTGTTGATATCTCCCTTTCATTGCACCCAAACCTCCTTCGCATTTTCAGACTTACTATTAGTGTCATTGAATAAATAAATAACCACAAGGACACCAATGAAAATTTGGCATAGAGTCACAGTTGTTATTGAAACAAAAATGGTGGCAGAGAGATAGAGCAATGCAAGTCAGCTAACAACTAATAGCAAAACCAAACTGTGGACAGTCATATTGCTCTTACACCATTGGTCCCGGGATATAAGCCTTTTCAATGTTATGGCTTCCTAGTAATTGTCATAAGCTTTTAGAACTTGTAGGAGAGCTCTTCACCTATAGCAGCCACCTTTCCCGTAGAGCTGGACGCACTCACAGGTATTTGGATGCCTCAGGACTTAACTCACAGGAAATGGTAGCATTGAGATAGGAGAAATGAGGCCAAGATCACCCTCCCACATGCATTCAAGAGGCAGTAAAAATTTAAATACAGCTGCACCCCTGTCACTACCCGGGGCAAAGCACCCTCCCTCCCACATAAATGTTTACAATTGCCCCAGTTTAATTCAGAAAAGCAGCATTGTGGCACAGATGTACCTCACACAAAGACAATGTCATCTTTACTTGCACCATTTAACATTATGCCCTCTCATCATCTTTTAAATATCTACTAATGACGCTGTCTGTAGTTGTCTACTGTTGTCTTAATGAAGGATTTTGTAAATCTGCCTCTGGTGCTTTCTCCAATTCATTTCTAAAAATAATTAACCATAATTTACGGTTCTCTAACTCTACATAGCATAAATCATGATCCATCGTATCTCCATCTATACATTTATTCTTTGTAGGTTCAATATCTGTCTTGTTAATTTCTCAGAATGTGGACTTTCAATTGCATTGTCAAGACATGTTTTGGGCAACCAAATCTGCGTATTATACATACTTGCATGTGCGGTAAGGGCGACTTTTGGGCTATCTGAACTGTCACTTTTACATATTTCTTACATGACACTAATAGAACATGTAAATATAATTTATATGCATTCCATATTTATATATATGGGTCTTAGGGACCACCTCTGCTGTAAGCCTTGGACACCCCTTTACCCCAGGTTTGGATGAAGCTTACCCTGGGGGAATGATTTCTCCTCCCTCCATCCCTCTCTATAAATATATGTATGTGTCCCCTGGTTTGAATCAGAAGGGCAGCATTATGGCACAATAAGGTATTAAAACCAATGCTCTTGGCATCCGATGAATAATCTATGCATAAATTGTGTGTCTAATCTTTGAATTTTTGTAGCAGGCTGCAGACCACATTCATCAATTAAGATCCTCATTTATTTATATAGTGGCAAGGTAATGAAATCCATGCTCTTGGCAACCGATAAATGCTCTGGCAATATATTGTCTGCCTATTTTTTTCATTTTTGTAGTAGGGTGCAGGCCACATTCATCTTTCAGCACCCTCATTTCTTTATATAATGGCAAGGTAATGAAAGCTATGCTCTTGACAAGCAATAAATACTCTGGCAATGTATTGTGTGCCTAATTTTTGCAGTAGGGGCGCAGGTCACATTCATCTCTCAGCATCCTCATTGATTTATATAGCGGCAAGGTAATGAAAACCATGCTTTTGTCAACCGATGAATACTCTGGCAATGAATTATCTGTCTAATTTTGGAATTTTTGTAGTAGGGGTGCAGGCCACATTCATCTCTCAGCATCCTCATTTATTTATATAGTGAAAGCAAATTAGATAGAATCATCATCATCATCATCAACATTTATTTATATACCGCCACTGATTCCGCAGCGCTGTACAGAGAACTCAGAGAAATCACATCAGTCCCTGGCCCATTGGGTCTTACAGTCTAAATTCCCTAACATACACACACACACACACACACACACACACACACACACACACACACACACACAGATAGACAGACAGAGAAGAGAGAGAGACTAGGGTGAATTTTAAAAGGAGCCAATTAAACTACTAGTATGTTTTTGGAGTGAGGGAATTGAATAGGTTGAAAAATAGAAAATATTAGAATATATAACATTTAGTGATGGGTCCATCTGCATGCTGACCCTCACAAACAGCCTTCTTTAAATATAGATTTCACTGAATGACCCTTCCAAAATATAAATGTATTGAAAAGTAGAACGATTACAATATATATCTTTTTTTGCTGAGTCCAGCTGCGTGCTGACCCTCACAAACAGTCTTCTTTAAATATAGATTTCACTGAATGACCTTTCCAAAATATAAATGTATTGAAAAATTGAAAAGTTTAGAATGTAATGCAATATACCATTTTTTGAGGTGTGTAACTGCTGCTGAATCTCACATGCAAACACATTTTTTTTACTTTCACTAGAAAAACTTTTAAGTTTTAAAGAAAGAAATCTGTTTGCTTATGGTTTCTGCTGCTAATAGTCTGACAACAAAAGCACTATTTTTCTCAAAGAATATACAAGTTAGTTCGGAATGATATCTATCTAACTCAGTCTCTATATACTGTCTAGTACTATTAGATATATGTAATGCAATGCATTGACAACAACCCGTAGACACTAGTCTATGTAAAGTGTATGTAAGATTGAATTTAAAAGCTATTGAGCTATTGTAGCTGACTATTCTCTGAAGAACTGCTTTATGATAATGTCAGGATTCAACTGCTTTCCTATGTCCCTGGTTCCCTGTTAACGTTATTTGATGAGCAGAGCACCGAAGCTAACCTCCTCCTTACATGTTGTCTTTTCTAAGATGGCACTGAAGAGAAAGAAAGGAAGACTACACATACAGTATATAGCGCACGTTTTGCGAATCAAAATTGCCGGAAATTATGGTTCGCCTCGCTTTGAGATTTGAGTTTGGTGGAAGAAACCAAGTCAATACTCAGTTTCACTTGGTCCCCAAATGTCGGATTTTGCCAGATTTCAAGTAATCCATCTCTAATATATATATATAATATATATATATATATATATATATATTATCACACGCCGGGTGTGCGGGCAGCGCACCCGACACCCGGCAGACTTACCTGGCTCCGGCGCTCCGCTTCCCGCTGGGCGCCGCCATCTTGGAGCCGGGTCTGCGCATGCGCAGACCCGGCGGTGACATGAATCTCCCTGCCTGCAGCTGATTGGTCCTTCTCATTGGCGGCAACTTTAAAAGGCACCTCCTCCCTATCTTCAGTGCCTGTTCTTTGAGTCATCTCCTGGTGATAGAAGTGGCTTCCTGGCGTCTTCTGCTAATTTCTTCCTGCCTAGTCTGCAGAGCTGACGCTCACCTCCGGACATCGTCCCTACATTGTCTGCAGAGCTGACGCTCATTTCTACTGAACTCTACACCACATAGTGGTCTACAGAGCTGACGCTCACTTCTACTGAACTTTACACCACATAGTGGTCTGCAGAGCTGACGCTCACCTCCGGACATCGTCCCTACATTGTCTGCAGAGCTGACGCTCATTTCTACTGAACTCTACACCACATAGTGGTCTACAGAGCTGACGCTCACTTCTACTGAACTTTACACCACATAGTGGCCTGCAGAGCTGACGCTCACCTCCGGACATCATCCCTACATTGTCTGCAGAGCTGACGCTCATTTCTACTGTACTCTACACCACATAGTGGCCTACAGAGCTTACGCTCATTCTACTGCACTCTCCGCCACATAGTGGCCTGCAGAGCTGACGCTCACCTCCGGACATCGTCCCTACATTGTCTGCAGAGCTGACGCTCATTTCTACTGAACTTTACATCACATAGTGGTCTACAGAGCTGACGCTCACTTCTACTGAACTTTACACCACATAGTGGTCTGCGGAGCTGACGCTCACCTCCGGACATCGTCCCTACCTTGTCTGCAGAGCTGACGCTCATTTCTACTGAACATAACACTACATACTGGTCTGCAGGGTTACACCGAACTGCATCTTCTTCAGTGGCTCTACTTATTCTGTTACCACTCTTTCTACGGTACAGCTGCCGAGTCTCTTGCAAGAACCGTGACATATACATATATATGTGTGTGTGTATGTGTGCATGTGTGTGTGTGTGTGCATGTGTGTGTATAGACATATCTGACATTATTCTAGATTAGAAAACGGGGAAATATTCGGCTGTGCTATAAAAGATCCAAGCCATTCCTAAATCCAACCAAAACATTTCTCTATATGACACCATTTTGGAGAAGCTGCCAGACATCCCTCCTTTTAACTGTGAAAAATTGTGAGTGACTTGCAAATAAAAAAATCACAATTGTTGGCAGGTATATGCAACACAATTATTACAGGTGCAACAATTAGTTGGCATCCAATGATATTGGATTATCTCTTTTACCTTTGAGGTATACATCACAGACTGGATATAATATTACATTGTACCTGTGAAGCAGCTGCTTCATTTTCACAAATGTTTGCTTATGCTGCTTTGAAGTATAAGTACAGGTCATCTGCCATTCCTTCTGCATAATTGCATAGCACCTGGGTTTGCCAAGTACTTTGGGAATACAATGCACATTACCATGAACTAGCACGTACTCCTAGCTTTCTGAGCATTACTGTCCAGAATTCTTTCTTGTTTGCAGCGGTTTCAGAAGTAAGTACAATAACCGGAAAACAATGGGAGAACCTGTTATTTAGTTGACTGATATGTTAGCAATTTACTTTATTGAAGCCTAATGATCATTATTAAAGAAACTAGAGCAGCTAATAGGATTGCACAATTTTTGCAATAATGATTAAAAAAAGGTAAAATATTTTGAAACATCAATGCAGTATTCCATATCAACATTGTGAAAACATGGAAAAACAGTTCAAGAGTTACTTGAAGTACAAATAAATCTTTCACAGAATAAGGATCTAAATCAGGGGATATATTTACTAAACTGCGAGTTTGAAAAAGTGGAGATGTTGCCTATAGCAAACAATCAGATTCTAGTTATCAATTATGTAATACATTATACAAAATGACAGCTAGAATCTGATTGGTTGCTATAGGCAACATTTCCACTTTTTCAAACCCGCAGTTTAGTAAATATACCCTCAGGAGTCTATTCAGCAGCATAACAGTCATTATGTATCGCTGCAAATCGCAATGATACATACTGCAGTACTGCTGCTATTTACTATTCCGTGGCTACACCTGGGCTGCCCCTCTCTGTTCTCTTTTTTTATTTAGGTTATGTAGGTTTCATTAATCATTAATTTGGTATGTTGTATTTTGTTTTTACTTTTGTGAGATGAGTCTTAACATAAGAAATGTAGGCTAAAAGTACTGTTTTAACACCAAGCCAGGATGACACAGAAGGTTAGATAAGCTTGACAAATCAATTTATCATCTTAATGTGTTCAATATAAGTCATTCTTTAACAAGGTTCCTGTCCACAACGATAAAACATTACAATCCCTAAACAGGTGACATAGCACTTTAACATAAATCATCTGTGCTTGTGATAAAAGAAACATTTTATATGTGTACAGTTTGAAATGGTATACTTTCTAATACCTGCTAAACTAACCCTTGAGATTTATTGAAATGTTTATACTTTTATAGAACATACAGTAAATTAAAAAAATATGAAAATATAATACTATTACTGTAGTTGTTACTTGAGGTATGACTGCACAATTGCTTAATCACCCTTCACCTATACACATCACTAAATACATACTTAGGGCCTGATTCAATAAGGAAAGTTAAATAAAAAATTGAGTAAGTTGTCTCCTGGACAAAACCATGTTACAATGCAAGGGGTGCAAATTAGTTTTCTATTTTGTACATAAGTTAAATACTGTCTGTTTTTTTCATGTGGCACACAAATATCGACTTTAACTGTGTGTTACCTATATAACACAGTACATTATGTGACTGCAGAATTAGAAGACCAAGCCTGCCAGACCTATTAATTCTATTTCAGCAATGACAATTAGCAATGGAGCAATGAAGCTCTCCTGAATGCCTCTGAAGACTTTGAAGAACACTGCTACCCCTCCTCTTTCTTTTCTACCTATGACGCTGCCCAACTGCACTAGAGACTGCCAAGAACTGTGCTACCCCTTCTGTGTCCCTCTGTGAAATGGCGCTGGATCGCCGTGGAGGACGGTATTTATAGAATCCAAAGCTCGCAAGATCCGAGATTCAACAATGTAACGATGACGTTTTGCCTCGTTTTCAATTCTGAGGCTCGGCTCGGTACTCGGATCTGTTGAGTTCGGGTGTGTTCGGTTCTCGGGGAACTGAACCTGAGCATCTCTAATTAAAATCAATATTGAAGATTAAAATGCCATACAATAGAAGTTACATGTTCATTAAAATATATGAGTACACAAAAGTGCATGGATGGAACAGTGCATTGCTCTGTCCCAAAGCAAAATTTGGGTAGGGACCTGGTGATGTCACTCTAGCCTCCAGGGAACATGAGCCACTTCTGATTATGCCTGGTCAGGTTCATGAGCCCACTGTGTATGGGCCAGCTCAGAAGAGGCCTCCTCAAAATCCACCTGCACACATCTGTGCAAGAAAGACCTAATTTAAAATCTGTCTCTAAATAGTAAAAACATCTTAGTTGCATACATTTACAAATATATAGGAGCCGACCACCACTTATAAGGTGTTTCCACTAATATGATTGGTCCTAACTTTAATCAGTGAAAATATTGAAATTGGATCATATAGTAAACATTTGTTAAATTGGGAATTAAAGTTAGCAGGAGGTACCCAAGCTCTCCACACAGGTTATATCCCACAGGAAGCCCAAACTCGCCTTTGGGAAGCTACAGATCTACCAAACCATACTACAAAAAGAAAAAAGACAAGTTGCTGAACCAATTTGTAACTAGCAAAAGTTGCAAGCAAACGGAGAGGCTACTCACTGCCAAAATGGGTTACATACAAATATTTGTTAATTATCTGACATGTTTTTGGGGATGTTTTTATAGTGATTTTTCCCGTCCTTTATTTGGACCTTTTACTGTTATAAATTGACTGAGCAACCTGTGTTTTTATTTTTGTACTATCATGAAAATATTTTGATTCCTGATATTGACCCATGTCTGGCTGAAGTTCTGTTTAGGTTATGACCTTAGGCTGTATAACTGCCAGCTCTATACCATGTCCCAGGCCTGTCTAATTATTTTCTTTTAGTGACTCTTTTCCTTGGTTGCCATATCTGTCTTTGCTGTGTCCTTGAGTCATAGTCCCACTCTGTATTATCTTCAAACCTACTCACCACATTCACTCATGTTTGTTCCTGCATTGGGTTTCCGTTCTCGCACAGATACTGATCAGTGATCTCTGATGATTGTTACATCATCATATACAAAACAAAATTGTGGGTTTTTACCACTTCTTTGTAAATTTCAACCCTTTCAGACATTCTAATTTACATTATAAATATTTTATATGATCTTTTTTGGCATAATGATCTGGCTCTTAGGGGCATATTCAATTGACGGCGGGATCGCAGAAAATCCCGCGCTCAAATAATATTAATGTTATTACGGTAATCCTGTGCGGGAAAACCGTTAATATGGTAATTTACTCGCTGGATTTCAGCTCACAGCTCAGGGAGCTGCGAGCTGAAATCCAGCGAGATATTACGGTAATAACGGTAATATTTTTTGAGCGCAGGATTTTTGGCGATCCTGCCGTCAATTGAATATGCCCCAAAGAAGAGGGCTTTTTCAGCTTTAGATCACTTTCATTTATTGGTTTAAACATGTCCTCTTGTGATGCTTGCTAAATGTATTTTTACAAACTTTGATTCTCAAGCCAGTTGGCGAATTTGATCTACAGTTCAAAAACTTGTCAGGTATGGCCACAAGTTAAAATGTGTGTTTCCAGAATAACATTGAATGTTAGCTGCATTTTAATGGTGTTTGAAGCATAGAGGTCAGTGTAGGACCTGCATACATTGAGGTACCCTGGTTAAATACTTAATTACAATGTTCTCAATATTTCATTACTTGTTTTCTGATTTGCTACTGTCATGGAGTCCTACAATTTTTTTTAATTAGTTCAATACATAATATTACCCCACTGAATTAGGAACTAAGCTCTATTGTGTACATGGTCATTGGTGAGTTGATCTTGACAAGTTAACTAGCAACTTAGAAAGAGTACTCTCAGGTTGTTCACCTGTCATGGACTGTAGAACTATGTGTACCCTATTTAGTGGTATGTGCTAGAGGTGTATGTTTGTGTTAGTGGTACAGCTTATATGGTGGTCACATTTGGTGTGTTGTAGTCCTTGTTGTCCAGATGCAATGTCCCCTTGGCAGGTGGCTTGGTCTTTGCAGGATGTGTGGGGGGCCTGGTGTCATAGTGCCTTTTTGATGACACTCTCACTTTATCCTACCTCACTGTACTAACTGATGATGTAGTTCAATTGTTAACCCCATGTCTAATCTGTTTAATAATATTTATCCCTGGTATAAATACAAAAATATGTTTCAGAATAAGTGGTGATGAATCCTACAAGGACCTCCAAATTCCTTCACCATATAATACCACAAAGCAGAACTTCCTGAATAGCTATATAATCTTAAAATGTGGCTCTGTTAAACCAGAATGGAGCTGGACAGACTGTAGTCTCTATTTGCAATAAACTGAGCTAAAAACAATACCTGGTCTGAACATGTTGCAGATTTCTTTAACATATCCTTTTTAACCCCATCACTAGACCTATCCCTTGGTTTCCATATATATGTTGTTTTGTGTGTTTTTCACAATACTTGCCCACGTAAACTGACTTGCATTATATTTTAAATTTTATAAAACACTATATTAAAACTAATATCTTAGCCTAGAACTTCTAACTATGTTACATTACTTAAATAACAAAATCTACCTTTCTCTATCTAATCCTACAATAACTTTCAATTGACCTCTAGGGGCCTGATTAATTAAGGATCTTAACTTAAGAAACTTCTTATTTAAGTCTCCTGGACAAAACCATGTTACAATGCAAGGGGTGCAAATTAGTATTCTGTTTGCACATAAGTTAAATACTGTCTGTTTTTTCATGTTTCTGATAGACAGCTCAGAACAGCTCCTCTTTGATCTTCCCTTCTCGAACTTTACGGATTCAAGTACCAACTAACTTTTATGCCTCCAACAGCTTTTTTCAATGAACATGATGCTTGTTTCCTTCTTCAGAACTATAGCCGTCACATGGGGTGTGATGGCTATGGGTCCTTTTGGTGAGGGGGGGACCAGTGATGCTTCTCAATCTGCTATGCCTTTCCCAACAATGCCATTTTGAGTACGCACTGGGGGATGCCACATGCACAGTGAAACCCTGTTTGCAATATTTTTGTGAGATAGTGGGTTACACAACTGCTTCTTACTAAACATAACTACATGTTTACCATTGGCTACACATTACAAGACAGGTTTTACAACCATATTTAATATATTTAACTTAACAATTCCCTTCCCTTCCTTGTCTTACTCACTTATGGGAGCACTATAACTGCAGGGAACTAAAATTATATATAAATTCTGATTAGTTACTAAAAGTTTGAATCTGAGTCACAGTAAAATAATTCTTCTATCCTAATATTACATTGATCAACACCAATCAACTAAAGACTTGGCAAGCTGGGTAAGATGTGCATGCAATAGGCATCACCGTGCTGAGATTTTATTAGACCTACAGCTGTGGAAAGTCATGGAAGAATGCATAATGATAACTTAATTACTCTTGATTTCCCAAAATTGCCCACTTTCAAAATAAATTTACCCAGGTATGTACACCAAAATTAATTCAGATGTACCTAAAAATTATCTACATTAATTTTTAACTCTAACATAACATTTATATGTTATGGATATATATGTAGCCCAAAACGTATGTGTCAGCACTTTACAGTAGCCACATTTAGAAATTTTCCTAAAAAAATATAAAACACGCTAACCCAATGGGATCACACAGACAAGGCGTAAAAGGTATTTGTTTTAGATCAAAGCTAACTTCTACATGTGGCCAAGGGTCAAACGTATTACATAAGGTAATATATATCTATATAAATCCCACGGCACCGGTATGGCTCTAGATGGAAAAATAAGTTTAAAAACATGTGTTCAAAATGTGAACTCGCTGGACCACTAAGGACTAGCCCTAGTTCACATGGGTGTGATGCTATGGAATATGCATTCACTAGGTACTTCCAGAAGAGAGAACCATGTATTTATCATTACTCCCAAGGTCAGGAAATGTGAACTGAATGCAGTATGGATGAATTCCCATTATTGTGACATAATTAGGAGTGGATACATCCTCGGATATGACTCTTAGCAGGCATATCTCTTGCAGGTACTGCAGGACTGATGCAAACATATGTAATGATGACCATCAGCAACACTATCTAGCTACTTGTGATTGCAGGTTGACCTCTCCAGCTGTAATTTAATAACATTGAGACTACATTACATGAAGTTGAAGCTGTCTAATCGCATTACTTATTTGTCATTTCCATTTTATATTACTGCAAGAAAGAAGTTCCCCATTGAATTTTTAAATGCATATATAATAGATGTGGGGTTATTTATATTTAATTATAGCTTATTTGGAAAATTTTATCTTTTGCATTTATATATATATCAGTAAAGACAATATTCTCTCTGTGTATGACACTTCATTACATTATTATATTGCATATAAAAAGGGTGAGTCAGCATTTACTACTAACACAGTCAAGCTGCAACTCTTCCACATTGTGGCAGCTGACAATGTTCTGATAGGAAAAGACAAATTGAACACCATGGGGTGGCTTGAGGTCAGGTATGCTGCACAGCTGAACAGTCCAGGAACCAATCTATTGTTAAAATAAAACAAAATTCAAAGTCATCACTCAGACAATACCTAAAAGCAAAATAAAAAGCTAAAAGGGGAGTAGAACATGGCTGGGATGCATAAACAACAATAACTACACAATGACTAAATTGACCTGAAGAGTTTTTATAGGTAGCCATTTTCCTTCAACAGCCACAGGAGGGCAACAGTTTTATCAATAAACTACACAAGTGCTATAAAGGTTTTCAGGTGATGTCTGATGGGCATTTTAGAATGCTAGATTTGTGATCTATAACACACTGAGCCTGATGTTGGGTTGGATATACAACCGTTTGCACAATAAAAAATACGCAGATTTGTACTGCACATGTCCACAAATATGGCCACATGCCCATGAGTGTATGTAGAGCTGCATGAATCTACACTTGGGCCCAGTGTTCGAAGTGGAAGTTTAGAAATGGTATGGAAATTAAGAAGTGGAGGTATGGAAAATGTAATGGGGATACGATTGAATGGTTTTACAATGTAGTCAGTAGGAAAAGTGTCGGTCTGGCATACTACCAAATGTCAGCGCACTTCTACTAGCGCTTGCGCCTGATTGTGACGAGAGAGGTGGGACAGGGAAGGGGATTTCTGATGTAGGCTGAGTAATTAAGGACTTGTTGTGAACCGATACTGACCTGGATGGAGACAAACATATACCTGTTAAAGCCATATTATTTGCGGGTGCCTTGGTGCAAATACATACCGCTGCTGCTGCTGCTGATGATGATGACGATAATGATGATCAGGCTTAAAAACAAATGGGATTTTGCTATAAAAAACAAATGTTAACAAGCTTTTCTTGTGCTTACATCTTGCTTGTGTGAATGCATGTGTAGGTGTATGTATGCTGACATAATCCTGGCGCATGTGTTACAGGAGCAGAGCTGGAAACATATGGGTGTAAATATGCTATTTTTATAGGGGAAAAGTTATGTCCAAAATGCATCTAACTCAGCATCAGACCCACTGATCTATAACATTCTGTCAAGTTATTGAATGGGGGAACACTGTTTCCCTTCAGCGCCAGATTAAGGGCCACATGGGCCTGGGGCTGAAAATGATAAAGAGCCTTTTATAAGAAGTGCCATCCCACCAGAAGTGTGGTCAGTGATATGCAGGTGTGGCTAGCTGTGTGTGGGTGGGGGCAGCAGCATGAAGGGCATAGATGGCACTTCTCTAGAACCACCTACATCTTCCTCCCATCTTCCCTTATATAAAGAGTGCACCACTAACTGGTTCACACAGCATGTATACAAAGTGAAGAGTGGAAATACGTCTAAGCTGTCCATCATGTTGCAACAAGCTCCTCACTGATCAGGATAGTCCCCTATAATCAGGACTATCCTGATGGTTTCGGGACACTTGAGAGGTAAAAGTATGTTATTTTATGGACCATTGAAGACAAAAATACAAACAATGGTTGATTTATCATTTATAAAGTGCTTTTAAAAGAAATATAAATGAAAAATGCTCATTTTCATGTTTTTAACATTGAACAAAGTACAGGGTGCTGAAAACTGAAGAAAAATAAATACAAAAATAAAACTTGAGTCTATGTATAAATATATATATAAATACACTGTCTATTGTATGTATCTGTGTTTGTGTGTGTTGGAACACACACACACATGAATACACATTCACTGTCCACTTTATTAGGCCTGAACGCCTGCTTGTTAATGCAAATATCTGTGATAAGCCATTCATGTGTCAGAAACTTATTGCATAAAAGCATGCATACATGGTCAAAAATTGCAAATGTTTTTCAGACCGAACACTAGAATAGAGAAGAAATGTGATCTAAGGTAATTTTACTGTGGAATGATTGTTGGTGCCATACAGGTTGTTTCAGTACCTCAGAAACTGCTTATCCCTTGGGATTCTTAGACACAACAGTCTATAACAGTGATGGGCAAACTTTTTCAGGAGTGGGCCAAATAAAAAAGAAAAACTTTAGGCGGGCCAATATAATTTATGAAAAAACTCAAATATCGAAATATATAATACAAATTTTTTGAATAGGACGGGGGGGTGTTATATAGCAGTGTTACCTCTATAAGTGCAGCGATCGTACGGACACAGCACTTATTTCAGCAGGTTGTTGCAGATCCGTCTTTCTGGTGAGCCACTAACTGACAACACAGCAGCCAATCAAAATCTGCCTTAGTATATGGCCCATCCCATCTCTTCTCACATGACTTTCAGCCATTAGGGAGCGGGCAGGTGTTTGAGTGATTGACACACAAAGTGTCCTTTTAGGAAGGAGGATGAAGTGTAATGGAGGAAATAGCTGGGAAGGCATAAAAATGAAGGTTCTGACACACAGGGTCGGCCCTAATAATTTCATGCATATTTTAATGAAGTTTTTTAAAATATTGGCGGACCGGATAGAACCTCTAAGTGGGCCGGATCTGGCCCGCAGGCCGTAGTTTGCCCATCACTGGTCTATAGAGTTTACAGAGAATGGTGTTCAAAACCAAAATCAAAAACATCCAGTGAGCTGCAATTCTGTTAGTGGAAACACATTGTTGATGAGAGACTTCAGAAGAGAATGGCCAGCCTGATCCATCTGACAGGAAAGAGACAGTAAGTCAATTAACCATGGGTGATATGTAGAAGAGCATCTGTAAATGCACAGTACATCCAACCTTGAAGTGGATGAGTTACAGCAGCAGAAGTACCGCACCCTTGTGACCGCCACACAATACATTGCACCCTTGGGACTGCCACACAACACATAGCACCCTTATCACCACCACACAATACAGAGCACCCTTGTGACCACCATACAACACATAGCACCCTTGGGACTGCCACACAACACATAGCACCCTTATCACCACCACATAATACAGAGGGTAGCAATGAGAATGCCTCCCAATACAGAAAGAAAAATATGATTTTTATTGACCCAAACCCACTGTGTTGTTAATGTCTGAGAACAGGACTATCAGCTGTTGGTTATGGTTATGGTTATTTCCATACCTCCTGACACCTCAAATAGCCCAAGGGGAATATATCAGATTTGGTATATATTACTATTCTCTCTTAAAGTGTTCATATACCTGAGCTGACTTCAAAATGTAAATAGTCAAACACAGTTAGCTATCAGTGGAACTAGGGTATAATCTCCATCGGATCATTCACACATGCATATTATATTTTCACATTCACACAGGCATTTTTATATTTATTGGGCCTGTTTTCACATATCCCCTGTTGTCACATATCCCTTGTTGGGCCTGTTGTTACATATCCCTTGTTGTCACATATCTTGTTGGGCCTGTTGTCACATATTACCTGTTATCACATATATCACATATCCCTTGTTGTCACATATTCCCTGTTGGGCCTGTTGTCACATATCACCTGTTATCACATATATCACATATTAGCTTTTGTCACATATTCCCTATTGTCACATATCTCCTATTGTCACATATGCCCTATTGTCACATATCTCCTATTGTCACATATCCCCTGTTGGGCCTGTTGTCACAAATCACCTGTTGTAACATATATCACATATTCCCTGTTGTCACATATTCCCTGTTGGGCCTGTTGTCACATATCATCTGTTATCACATATATCACATATCCCCCAATGTCACATATCCCCTTTTGGGCCTGTTGTCACATATCACCTTTTGTCACATATATCACATATCCTCTATTGTCACATATTCCCTATTGTCACATATCAAATCTTGGGTCTGTTGTCACATATCCCCTGTTGAGCCTGTTGTCACATATCCCCTGTTGTCACATATGCCCTGTTGCCATATATCTCCTGTTTGGCCTGTTGTCCCATATCCTCTATTGTCACATCTGCCCTGTTGGACCTGTTGTCACATATCCCCTATTGTCACTTATGCCCTGTTGAGCCTGTTGTCACATATCCCCTGTAAAAATAAATTGTTCCTACCTGTTGTGTTGAGCGCTGCTGACCTCCATCTGGGACTGGGTGGAATTTGGTAAAGCACGAGTCACACACAACCTCTGTAGGTGCAGCACCCACCCCGTTCAGCAACAGGCAGCCTTGTGATTGGCTGCCTGTTGCCCTCCGATGATGGGAGAATCCACTGGCAACTAGGGCCACCTCATCACCAACCAGCTTAATGCCTCAAACCACTCTCCTCCACTCTGCACCAGATGCCCTCACAAAAATAAAATATTAAAAAAAGAAAGTTTTTTTTCCCCCTCCTGGGTGTCCTGGGCCTTTCTCTATGGAGAGGCCTGGGGCTGCAGCCCCATCAGTCTCATTGTTAATCCAGCCCTTTTTCCCTGTCATGTGACAAGTGTTTGAAGTGTGAAAGATGTGTTGCTTTAAGGTGGTGTGACAGCATTTTCTAAATAAAGTGGTCACTAATACCTCAAAAAGCTGAGGTCAAGAATGTTCATTCAGTGACACAGAACCACAGCAATTTAAAGGGTTAGTAGCAGATGTATAAGGTCACCTTCAATGAGTGTAGAAATCTAGTTCAAGCCACAATTTAGGCATTTTTCGTCAGCATTATAGAAGAGGTGACTAAAAAGAAAATATTTAGGGTCAGAAATACCAGCTTCACTGAACAGTACTTCAAACTTAACTAAAAACATAGATATCAATTGTTCCAATCAATGATGGTTCAAACTCAGAACAAAATAAAATATCCTCACAGCTTCTGGAGTGTAAAAGTAATTACCAAAAGGTAGTGAAAAGAAATACTTATTTTAAAAATAATAAAATGTCGTTATCTTTACAATCTTATTCTCCCATTTTTATTTCTACATGTATATTAATTAAATGAATGACCCTCATAAAATAATGTTCATTGTGTTATTAATACCGGGGACAATATAAGTTATCTTTAAATAATTTATAGAATCATTTCCAGTAATGCAATATCACCTAGTAAGTGTATGCTACTATTAACTGCAATTAATAATAACTTAGGGCATGATTCATTAAGGATCTTAACTTAAGAAACTTCTTATTTCAGTCTCCTGGACAAAACCATGTTATAATGCAAGGGGTGCAAATTAGTATTCTGTTTTGCACATAAGTTAAATACTGACTGTTTTTCATGTAGCACACAAATACTTGATAGCTTATTTGTACATTGAAATTTAAAGTTGATATTTGTGTGCTACATGAAAAAATAGTCAGTATTTAACCTATGTGCAAAATAAAATACTAATTTGCACCCCTTGCATTGTAACATTGTTTTGTCCAGGAGACTGAAATAAGAAGTTTCTTAAGTTAAGATCCTTAATGATTCAGGCCCTTAGTCACTAAAGTATAATAAATTAATTTATATTGCAATAAAATGTTTGGACAAATATATAACTATCCCAAAGCTTTTCTTTATACAAGTTTACAATGTTATTTTACATTAAACTCAACAGAACTCAACTGTTAAGCCCTAAGGGACAAAACTTCACCTGTATGTATATGTGAAATTCAAGCTAGTCTTTTTGTCCTTCACTGTATAGGTTCTCCTTAATATAATGAAAGACTGATTAATTCTTGTGTAGTTCTGACTTCAGAATACTGGTTTTACTTTGGCACTGAACAACGGGTGTCAGCTGGTGAATTATAACATTGGCACACAAAAGTAGAGATAAAGAGAAAACACAGTGACAGCTGCTGCCCAGACCTTCTTCTTTCTGGCCCAGTAAATAAAGACAGACAGCTTCATTATGCAATAGTCTGCAGTTAGGCCACCACTGACACCTTCAACACTTATGGTGTTTATAAACACCAGTGCTGAATAAATAGAGAAGCATTTGGCTTTTTTGGTAATGCAACAAAAATTAAACTATTGCTTTCTTCAATAGCTGCTAAAGAACATCTTTATTGTATAAAATGCTACAATGTTGTGTATTTATTGCTTTTTCGGAAATCCAACTTAAAACAGTAAAAATAATCAGAAAAATTAGACCAGCCTTATCCTGCAAGGATTCAATATCAACAAACAGCACAGGATCTTATCTTACAATAACACACTACTCCACAAGAGACAATCCAACATCGAGTTCATCTCACCTCTTACCCAATCTCATTTTTGAAGTTTTTTTTTTATATTTTGCTATAATATATTTTCCTATTGCTGTTATTTTATTCCCATTTTCAAAACATACAATATAATTGCATGTGGTTGCTATTCTAACAATTATTAGCACCTTATAGTAGTATATTGCTATCACACGGAGCACTCTTAACAGCCCACTAACTGCATAATCTGGTCAAGTAGTTAAACTTGCCAGTTCAACCTAAGGTCACTCCTAAAGAACTGTACATGCAGTATCTATTTTTTAATGCATGCAACTAATTTCAATTGCTCCTGATTGTCACAAATGTCCAGCCTGTCCTAGATACAGCAATCTGAACAGCTGGCCGTGACAAGTCACCTTAGTCACTTACCAATGAATGCACCTTTTCTGCCACCACTAAAGATTTTGCATTCACCAAAACCACTTATTAATGTTACACACTTAAATCACATAAACATGTAGCCTGAGCCTCACTTTGATTTGTAAATTCACAAAGAATCACGGAGAATATGCTAGATTAAATGTATTTAATCTGAAAAATGTTTCCAAGGCTTAATTACAAAACAATTAATAACAAGACATACAAAATAAGTTGCACAAATATGTTTCAGAAATAAAATTGGAAATAAAATCACTTACTTACTTACTAGTTTATGACTTGGCGTAAGAGGAGTACACTTGGAGAAGAATGGCACACTTCTGACCTAGGCACAGGTCTCCTGTTAGAAAATGCACTCTTTTACTATGTAAGGCAGCTGATTTAAACCTTTCTCACATAGCCCCTTTGGTTGTTTGCTCTCAATTAGGGCAGATTGATTCCCAGAATGACACAGGGCTTTCAAACTGAGTTATCTATCCCTGAGATATATGTCTGGCATCTCAGAGGGCATGATTCTCACCTCTGCTCATTCTGCAATGCTGGTTAGGTCCACATCCTCTGCATACACAAACTCCTCACAGATGCATATCTGTCCCTGGGCCTGGGTAATTTCAAAAGACTCTTTGCCAATTGCACAGGTCAATTAGGTCAGTAAGCAAAGCACAATTTGAAAGGTTATGTATAATATACACATTGCCATACATGAATTCAAGGGGAAAATAGCAATCAATGATTAGGCATAATACATAATCGTCACACTGATATTTTTACATTTTTTACTGTTACTATGAATTGGTAACCCTTATTTACCTGGCATTAACTTTTGCATTTAAAAAACATATAATGAATGCTGTGCTACTATTTATTATCTTTCATTAATGATCCTTAATGTATGCTATACTGAAGGCAGAGTTCTTCTATCCACCTGAAAGGAGCAATCCATTCCTTTTAGATTCGGAGCAATGATCTTCTGTTTGGAGTTGCTTATTTTCATCGCCTCAGCCTCACACTCGGCAGCAAATCATGAAACTGCATACAACAAATATGTCAACATAGCCTTTGGTCTCCCTTCTTAAAGACAGGTGGTATCACGCTAATTTTGCCAATCAAGAGATACTGAACCCATACGACATTGAAGTCACACTGCCCAATTGATGTCTAGTAGCACTGTATGCTTACCAACACAGAAGCCTCTGATAACCATAGGAACCTCAATCAAAGCAATGGACTCCAATCCAGCATAGATTTTCAACTCAGCCTCCTGGTAAAAGGACATGTCTCCCAGATTAATGAATTACTCAAAGTGCTGTTTATCTGCTTTACAATCTCCCCACTAATGGACAACACTTTCCCGTCTCTGTTTAGCACAGCCTGGGCGTGGCCTTGCCTAACTCTGTTGAGGGGTCTGACAGTTTGTCAGAATATCCTTGGTGCCATCCAATAGTCTTTTTACCAGTTCTCCAAACTGGTCCCATGCTCTAGTATTTGCATCCATAACTACTAAACTATAGAATAATAAACAAATAAATATGCACATACATTTTCAAGGTGCTGTTACTCATAAATTAAATTTGCTTCTTAGTAAGATTGTTTATGAATTAAGCCTAAAATACTATATGGCATTGCAAAAAGTAATGGTAGAGTATAGGGATAAAATACTGAGAAAAAAATAACTTATCATCTTAGAAGTATCAGCATCATTAAAATTTATAAGTGATCGGCAAGTTAGTGAATAAATAGTAAAATGTACTTTTAATAGAAATACATCATAGAGTAGACTAATTTCCAAACTGTCAGTTTACATGTCATCATAAAGCTTTGCAACAATCCCATAGAGTGATACTTTTAAAAGCATAACTAAGACAGCTAATACCCATAAGTCTAATGGTATTTTAATGATTGAAACCTTTTACAGTAATATGCAGCTGCATGCGATAACTAGTGGCCAGAAATATGAGAAGTCCTATATTATGAGTCAGTGCTATCAGAATAGCATAAACCTAAATAGTTTAATAAAGAGTGCTATGCTTAACATAACACTAAGATTGCCTTGTGTAACCCTTGTCCTTGAGTAACATCAGTTCACACTATTATGCAGTACATCATGCTTAGGCAGTTTTGTTTAAATTATTTTGTAGTATTTCATTTTTTTCACTGGATAATAAATAGCAATTATCAGTTTACCATGTAATATGTAAAACCTGTGAGTTTATGAACATTGGGAAAATAACATTACAGGAAAATGTGCACCGTATAAGGGAAATCCACAATATAAATACACACATACATTAGTATGACCATAATAAATAATATGGTGCTTTACAAATTATTGTTATAATCCTTTTTGCTGTCTTCAGGTAGAAAAAAAGCAAACATATTGAATTTTTATACTAAACAAGAGAGAGGAGGTGTATCTTATATATAAAATTCATTGGTCTGTTTGTTTGTTTGTTGTCAGTTATGCATTCGGACACCCCTGCACCAATTGGGATGAAATCCATGTGAGGTGGTCCAGTTGGATCTTGCCAGGTTTTAGGGGGGTTAAGGTCCCCGTCGGACCTCCGTTGGTGTACACTGGGCAAAGCTTTGACCCAAGGAGCCTGCTCTGAGTCTGCACTCGGACACACCTGCATCAATTAAAATAAAACTAATGCAAAGTGGTCTATTTGGATCCTGGCCAGCTTTAGGGGTTAGGGTCTCGGTTGGACTACCCGTTGGTGTGCACCGGGCAGAACATTGACCAGGGGAGCCTGTTCTGAGCCTGCATTCGGACACCCCTGCAACGATTGTGATGAAAGTAATGTGAGGTGGTCCAGTTGGATCCTGGTCAGGTTTTAGGGGGTAAAGGACCTGGTCGGACCTCCTGTTGGTGTACACTGAGCAGAACTTTGACCTAGAGAGTATGTTCTGAGCCTTGAACAGGATGGATTTAGACGAAAATTTCACAGACTAGTAAAATTGGATCCCAGAAGACATACTGGGGGGTTGAGTTCCCAGTTCGACCTCCTGTTGTATTATGTTGGGCAGAACTTTGACCCAGACAGCCTGCTCTGGGCCTTCCACTGGATGGAATTGGATGACATTTAACATGAAAACAAAAACGAAACTGGGCAGCCACCTCATGGGTGTGTTGGAAAAGTTGCTAAGCTTCTAATTAATTTTAAAAGGTTGACGGTTACATCCAACTCATTGGTATCATAATAACTTGAACATTTAAACTCTGCAACACCGGGTAATTCAGCTAGTGTTACATATGTAGCCTTACATATAATCCGTGAAGGTTTTTGTGGGAAGGAGGCATATTTAATTTGCATCAGCACCACAGTATAAAGATACAGAATATTGCTTAGTTTATTACCCCAAAAAAGATTTGACAGCCTAATAGAAAGCATGTTTTTGTGTTTTTCTATACTTACACCAACATATCCACAAATCCAAAAGCTACTCCCTTAGAAAAACATTAAAACCACAAGTAGATAATCTAGAACAAAGTCATGGCAAGTTGTATTGCTTATTACAGAGTCTTGCTGAACTCAGCCATTGCTATGTCTTATTGCAAATGTAATCATTCACTGATGTGAATGATTACATTTTCTCTGTACAGCTTGCATAATATGACTGGCACTATATCTAATAAATTATAATAAAATTAATAGCAATAATAATAATTGAAATAGTCCCTCTGAAAGTGCTAGCAATAATGCCAAGCAATTGATAAGGAGACTGGAAAGATTACAGACAAAACAGAAACGTGCACTTTACAAAAACAAATCATAAACAAAAAGTTTTTGACATTACAGCATCACTCAATTGATATTATTTGATTAACTGTTGGGAAGCTTTTAAACCAGCCTGTAAAATTCACAGCAATAATGAATAACTAGTACTTTATTCATGTACCTTTTAAACACTTAAGCACATGCAGGACACTAATACATACTTGACTACTTTTTAAACCTATCGGAGGGAAAAGTCACATGACAAATTCAGTAGGGGGCGTGGCCCTGTCCCCTGCTATGAAATGCAAAAATTCACAGCATTGCGTACAAGGGCCGGGTCTTAATGGCGCAATCGCATCATTAAATCCCAGCTCTTCAATGGTCCGAGAGGCTGCCTACTCTGGGAGGGCTCCCCGAAATTCAGGAGCCTCCCGGAAATTCTGTGAGAGTAGGCAAGTATGCATTAATATTAGAGGATGTTCTGCTTCCTCAGGTTAAAAGCACTAAATGTTAGTAAGTAGCTCCCCCTTTTAACAGATTGTAAAACTGAAGCTATAAGTTGACACTCCAGGGCACAATCATGGACTGGCTGAAAAAAAATTGAAAAACATACCTGCTTCTCTTTCCTTCAGGATTCCTTTATCCGTGTTTTACAAAAGCACGGTTAATGTATGAATAATTTCAGCGCTATATCAACATAATATAGTTTTGCTTTTCTTTATCTATGCTTTTGGCCCAACATAACTTAGAAAGAGTGAAGTGGGATTAAGAACAAATCTCACATTAAGATAGAACAAACAAGTTCAATTCAAACAATATTATCTTCAACCAGCAATTGATACTTATGTAAATCTGCAATGGCAGCCATTGTGAGATCCATATAACTTATAACGTAATCTACATGTACATCACTGTATTCACATCAATGTATGTGCATTCACTACATCGGCTCTGGAAAAAACCCCATAAGATTTGATTTTATATTTGATATATTGGTAAACAAGGGTTTTGGGGGGTCAATTCTATTAAACCTAATAAATATAAGATTTGCCTGTTAACACTTTGCAAGAGGAGATGTCAGTCACTTTGAAAGATGGATGATTGTCCAGGCACATTTGACAGAATCTTCAGTGACCAAGACAGCTGAACTTGCTAATTTTCACAAGCAACAGTGTCTAAGGTAACATCAGCATGGAACTCCAAATTGGCAATATTGCATTAAATACAGAGCAAAACATAGTAGCAATTGCAAATCAATTAACTACGGATTTCAACCTGTGGCACAACAGCCAGTTTCATCAAAATTGTCCAAAAGAACTATCATAGTCAGGTTGCAGTGCATAACATAAATATCACACTGGACATTGCGGACCTGATTCATTAAGGAATGTAAATGCTGATATGTGTCGTATTTTGTGTAAAATCGCCCTGCACATACCCAGAAACGAACTATAGGCCAGTGAATTCAAGTACATCTTATTCATCTTCAAGTGCAAGGGACACTTATGCCTACGATTTTAGGGGCGGTACAGGCAGGGGAGTGGGCGTATGCACATAGTCAATGTACAGTAAGGGAGTACCAAACTTGGGCACACGTACCAATGTCTGATTCAAGCTTTAGACATATCAATGGCACACATTTTTCAGTCTTATCACTTGTACCAGCTACAGGTCTGGTGTAAGTGACAAATAATAGTGATGACTGTTATGTGCGTATTGTCGCTAACCAATAACGATTGTCGAACCTCGAGTTGTGTTTCCAAAGCACAGAGATTTATTTGCAAATAATAGAATATATATATGCTCAAGCGAAGTAATAGTAAATACAGCCGTTACTTATCGCAGGCGCTCTGGATCCAGTGCAGTCATTCAATCCTGAAGTCTGGGGACAAGATGTCTGCACTCTGGATCACAAGCTGCTGCTTATATACACAATCAAATACAGTAATACAATGAAGATGGTATAGCTTGCATCTAATGGTCCGGGTCTCAGGAATGTCCAAGGGGTCGTCAATCATTGGCTGGTTCATCCTAAGGAATCCAAAGGAGGGGGTCATCTCTGCAGGGGGTATGCTCT
This sequence comes from Mixophyes fleayi, assembly GCF_038048845.1. NCBI lineage: Eukaryota > Metazoa > Chordata > Amphibia > Anura > Limnodynastidae > Mixophyes > Mixophyes fleayi. The sequence goes on along the minus strand of NC_134404.1, from coordinate 191,271,483 downwards.
GCTCTTCCCGCCAGGATTCCTTAGTCTTAAGTAGTTCATAATTCCCTATCACCTCAGAGTGAACCAAACAGTAGGATATGTAATAAGGTTCATTATGATACCACTCATGATGTTATTCCTTTAACCCATTCCGTGTATTTCACTAATATGCATGTAACTCTGATATAACATATAAATACTACTATGTTTCGACATAACTGACTATGTGTTGCAACTATCATTAATGTGTACTATTTTATAAGTATGCGTGTTTGTGCGAATGTATGGTAAAAGACCAATTACTGTTGTTGCCACGTGTAGTGGATGCGTACGCCCTTTCACGCCGTAGCGTGCCCTTGTACGTCGATGCGTACCGTACGCATCTTTTCAGACAAAGACAACCAAGTTTGCTAGACTTTAATGGAAATGACTTTATCCAATTTGCTTACTTCGACATGACAGTCGGGTATGCATGCTAGAGTATGTGTTTGTAATCAAGAGCAACTGTAAAAATGCATTTTATGTACATTAGACATTAATAACATCTGCTAAATGTATTATATGGGAAAAAAGAAAAAAAATGTTTTTCTATTATTAACAGATGACAATCATTGAATTTTTTCTGCGCTTTCTGATGGTACTTTATATTCCACATACATTATATGGACAAAATTATTTGGATCCTTGACCATTACACCAACAGGGACTGTAATGACATTGTATTTAAATACATAGGGGCATATTCAATTAGCTTTCCGGTCCGCGGGATCGCGCCGGAGCGGGCCGCAAAGTCAATCCACGGTACCGCAATAACGTGGATTTTCGTTCGCACCCCATAGGGTTGCTTACGAAAATCTGCGTTATTGCGAAACTATATTACCGGCAATACTGCGCAGGTTTCGTGGTAACGCGCGTTACCGCGATCCGGAAAGCTAATTGAATATGCCCCATATAGTCTAATATGGAGTTGGTCCTTTTTTTGCAGCGATAACAACTTACACTCTTCTTGGAAGGGTTTCCACAAGATGTTGGAGTGTTTCTGTGGGAATTTGCCTCTATTCATTCTGTAGAGCATTTATGAGGTCAGGCACTGATGCTAGACGAAAAGGCCTTGCTCGCAATCTCTGTTCCAGTACATCCCAAAGGTGTTCGTTGGGTTGAGGTCAGGGCTCTGTGTGGGCCAGTCAAGTTATTACACACCAAACTCATCAAACCATGTCTTTGTAGCCCTTGCTTTGTACACTGGGACACAGTCATATTGGCATAGAAAAGGGCCTTCCCCAAACTGTTGGCTCAAAGTGGGAAGCATAGCATTGTCCAAAATTACTTGGTATGCTGAAGCATTAAGATTGCCCTTCACTGGAGATAATGGACCTGGCCCAAACCCTGAAAACAACCCCATACCATTATCCCTCCTCCACCAAACTTCACAGTTGGAATAATGCAGTCAGACAGGTAACGTCGTCCCTGGCATCCGCCAAACCCAGACTCACTCATCTGACTGCCAAACAGAGAAGTGTAATTTGTCACTCCACAGAACACATTTCCACTGCTCCACAGTCCAGTGTTGGTATGCTTTATACCACTCCATCCGATGGTTGGCATTGGTCTTGGTGATGTGAGGCTTGTAGCTGCTCGGCTATGGAAACCCTTCCCATTAAGCTGCCGACACACAGTTTTTGTGCTTACATTAATGCTAGTGAACTCTTCAGCTATGGAATCAGCAGCACAGTGGCAACTTTTATGCCTTAGCAGTCATTGAATTGACCTCGCTCTGTGATTTTACAGGGTCTTCTGATTCATGGCTGAGTTGCTGTTGTTCCTAAACACTTCCATTATCTAATAATATCACTTACAGTTGACCGTGCAATATTCAGCAGGGATGAAAATTCATGAACCGTCTTATTGCAAAGGTGGCATCCTATCACAGTATCACGCTTGAAGTCATCGAGCTCTTCAGAATGAACTATTTTATGGCACAAATGTTTGCAAATGACGACTGCATGGCTAGGTGCTTGATTTTTTACACCTCTGGCAATGGATCTGAATGAAACACCTCAATTCAATAATTAACAGGTGTGGCCAAATACTTTTGTCCATATAGTGTATGTATTGACATGTCCTGTTTGTATTTTGCCTGCAAAAGCAAAGTGCACCTAGACTCATATTCAACAAGATACATTTCTTCAGATCCACTTGTAGTTGATACGGACATACATATGCTGTAATTAAAAAAAAAAAAAAAAAAGCAAGTTGCATTCATTTTACATGCCTTAATGGATTATGCCCTGCATGTTTGTGAGTTTAGTGGTGTAAAGAGAACAGGCAATGAACTACAGAGCAGTGGAGAGAGGTGAATGCATAGTGATATTCTATAGACTTGTACAGCCTGACTGCTTATTTCCAATAGTGAAGGGTTCTGGTGTTTCCATAATGTTATGTGGTACATTTTCTTGCCGTGGTTTGAGTGCATTCATTACCTTAGAAGACAAGTTTAATGCTAGTCACTACATAATGGTATGGGGTGATCATATTTACCCCATGGTGCAGTGTTTCTTTACTGATGGTAGGGGTGTCATCCAGGATGACAATACTCCCATCAACAGAAAACCTCTGGTTGCCGAATTGTTTAATGTATTATTAATATTATTATTCTTTATTTATATGGCACTACAAAGTTTCCGCGGGCCGTACAAAATACATAATACAGTAAAAACAGTATACCAAACAAGGTACAACAGTACAGAGTAAAACGAGTATAACCAAGACTTCAATAGCTCCAAGTATAGCAAGTACTGTGACGTAAGAGAAGAAGAAATGGTATTGAGACAGAAGGGAAGAAGGCCCTGCTCGTAAGAGCTTACATTCTAAGGGGAGGGGAAACAGATAGCAGGCACAAGAGGAGTCAGTGGAGGGGATCAAGCGCAAGAGGATACAGGAGAGTGGGAGGTGAGAAGAACAAGGATGGAGATGGTTAGGTGGATGGCTGGTAGGTCTTCATGAACAGATGAGTTTTGAGAGCCCCTTTGAAGGTGCTGAGATTAGGGGCCAGATGGATGGAGGGAGGGAGGTCATTCCAGTGGAGGGGGGCAGCATGATAGAAATCTTGAATTCTGATATGGGATGAGGTGATCAGTGGATAAGAGAGGTAACGGTCATTGGCTGAAACCAATGAGCAGGCGGGAGTGTGGATAGAGAGGGGGTTAGTGATATAAGGGGCAGTGTCATGTGAAAGGGCCTTATAATGGTGAGGAATCTAAAGAGAATTCTGTTGGGGAAAGGGAGCCAGTGTAAGGCAAGACAGAGAGGGTAGGCAGAGGTAGAGCAGTGTGAGAGAAAGATAAGTCTCACAGCCGCATTGAGAATAGAGTGAAGGGGCGAGATGGGAGTGGGGGAGGCCAGTCAGGAGAAGGTTGCAATAATCGAGACAGGGAAATAATGAGAGCGTGGATAATGGTTTTGGCATCATCCTGAGAGAGAAAGGGCCAGATGTGGGCAATCTTTCATAGTTAGAAGCGACAGAATTGGGCAAAGATTAAATGGGGGGGCAAAAGAGAGGGAGAAGTAGAGGGAGACACCCAGGCAGTGGAGGTGGGGAACAGGCAGATTGTGATGTTATTAATGGTGGGGAGAAAATTTAGAAGGAGGAAAAACATTGAGTTCAGTTTTAGCCATGTTGATTTTGAGAAAACGTGAAGACATCCAGGAGGAGATGGCGGAATGTAACGCTAATTCTATCTATATATCATGGCTTTTTCAGTCACCATATCTAAACCTAATCAACTAATTGACTTTCTTCTGGAAGAATGGTACTGCATCCCACCTGCACAATTCCAGATACTGGTATACTCAATGCCACGCTTCATACTGTCCAACACTTTATTAAGTATATAAATTTTATGCTGGTGTTTCTATTGTTTGTCTGCTACATGAGATACATATATATAGCTCCTACATATAGTATATAATAACTTTTGAATAGTAAGATGATGTGCATTAAACGTGGAAATGACATGCAAAGACATATTGGCAAGGTGAATTTGTGAGGACATTTTCATGGATATCTATTCAGGTAAGTCTGAGATACAATATTTTAGAAAAATATGGAGTTTTTTTCCTGATTGAAACTTTAGCCAACTAATAATAAAGATGTACAGGCTATGTGCTTTTGTTCATTAAGTTTCAACCTTTTACCAAGGTTTACTCCAGTATTAGGAGCAAATGCTTGATTTCCAAACAATGAGGAATGTAAACACACCTGCACCCTACTGCAGAGATGTAACAAGACAATTTACTGCTCTTTAAGAGAGAGAACACTGGGGCCTCCCCATCTTGGTATTAGTAGATGCTGTCCCAAAGCGGTGATGCACTGCCAGAGGGGGCTTAACTACCCCACTGTGGGGAGCCTTCATAAGCGCTATACTGACCACCAACCCTGTGCTGGTCTTTTCTACATGTTCTTGCAACTTTGACTACCCATTGTTGGTTTCTTAAGCTTAGTTGCTGCTTGGCCGGATCTTGGACATTGGGGCCCTGTTTGGAGAAGATATAGGTACTATGGAAAGCAGCGCAATGAATGAACTCTAGGCCTCCTTCCCCCTGACTAACCTAACATTAAATCAAAAGCACCCACATTTAATTACACCTTCTTGCACCCGAACCAGCCCCCAAATTAAATATCATTCACATTTAATAAATATGCCTATTTCCCCACAACCAGTCCCAAAATGAAATTATTAGCACCTATGTTTAATAATTAGTCCTGTTTCCCCCTTTTATTTATTATATGAGTATGTACCGCTGAGCAGAGATTAAAAATAAATATAGATGCCAACGCAGGTCTACATATCCCAAATTTCCCGGGGGCCGGAACTGACAAGTGTGTATGTCAGTTACAGTGGAGAGTGGAGCAATAACGGTGTTACTGGACACCAGGGTGAGGGAGAGAGGAGACAGACCTATGTGAGGAGCAGAAAACTAATTGTGGCAGATCTGTGAGAAGACAGAGATATGTTGATGAGACTGATCTATGAAGAGATATACTGTATATGTAAAAGGTTGTATTTGTGGAGATCAGCATTTCTGAGAAAAAGGATCAGATGATACAAATATTTGTAAAGAGAATTATCTATGAAGCCAAAGCTTATGTAAGGCAAAACATAATTTTGATAAAAAAGAACAACCCTCTGGGAAAAGAAACAGTGAGAAAGGCAGTATTGGTATAATCAAACCCTGGTTCTTGTGAGTAAACCTGAGAAACTATCATATTCTTATATTACATAAATCTGAAATGAAAGGAAGATATCAATTTAATACCTGCATCAGTATAAATCTTTATTTCAAAGACTGTGTTATAGATATATTCAAGATATCATCTGCATCAGTATACATTTTTATTTCAGAGATATGGTGATATAGATCCATTCAATATATTATCTGAGTCATTAGAAATACTTATTTCAGAGACTGAATTATATATCAATTTTTTATATCATTTTTATATCATCCACATTGTTAGTGATTAGAAATGCTCGGGCTCGGTTTTCTGAAAACCGAACTGACCCGAACTTAGGGGATCCGAGTAGGCTCGCGAGCCAGCTCGGTATTTTCGCGCGTCCTCATATCTGAATCGAGGCAAAACGTCATTGTTGCGTTGTCAGATTTTGCGGGTACCTCCCTCCCGAGAAGATCCAGCGCCATTGCTCACACAGAAAACAGGGGTAGCAGTGTTCTTCTCACTCTCCATTCTCCAGTGACATTGTTCAGTGCCATTGCTCACACAGAAACAGGGGTAGCAGTGTATACTTGTCACTCTCCAGTAAGGATGAGCGGGCTCGGATTCTGCTAATCCGAGCCCACCCGAACAGTGCGGATCCGATGGGATCCGAGCACTGTTCAGGTATTTTCGCCTGCCAAATGAATCCAAAACGAGGCTATGACATCCAAGTCTCGCGAGACTCGGATGTCATAAATTCCCCGTTCGGGCCGCCATCTTCATTCTGCCTGCGTTTAGTGAAGAGGGTGGTTGTGGTTTGGGAGCCCCTGTATATATATCTTCAGTGAGAAGCCTTTTGCACAATTTTAGGTACATCTGATGCAGGAACCAGCATAGTTATTAGGTATGCTGACAGATTCTAGTGTAATGACATAAATGAGCTACTAACAACAAGCAGAAATTTATTAGGAGTAAAAAGAAAAAGCAAATAATGTATTTCTTGGAGTGCTAGTAGTCAGGAATCCAGAGTGGGTTGTACAGAGTCTTTTTGTCAGGGAAGAAGTAGAGTATACTGCAGGCAGATAAATATCCATTTACACATAATTAAATGCTACTTGTCTGTATTTCCTGCTATTAGTAAAAACCCTTTTTATATTAAAATGTGTTTGTGTGCTTAAAGGATGCAGCTCCCAGGAGCAGGAGTGCCCATGTTACAATCACTATACAGAGCACTACAAAGTAAAAAGTCATTCCAGATTTTCAGTGTCCTGCTGAGTCCAGTGGTGCTTTTGTCCTGTGCTTTGTTCTGCGAAGTCCATAGTTATTTTAAAATTATCCAAAAATCATAAAAATAAAAAAATAAATAAAAAATAAATAAAAAAACAATTATACAAAAATAATTTAAAAAAATATAAAAAAATTATTTAAAAAGTATAAAAAAAATTCTAGTGCAATATATTCTTGCAGTCCAGAAATATTAGTACTGCAATACCTACGTTCACTGTTCTTGCAGTCCAGAAATATTAGTATCAGATATTAAACTACGTTCACTGTTCCTGCTACATCAAATAAGCATGAACCTGCCATGCCATCAACTAAAACAAGAGGTTGTGACGCGCTTGAACTCCACCCTCTATATGCTGCAGAGGATGGAGGAGCAGCAAAAGGCCATTCAAGCCTACACAGCCACCTACGACATAGGCAAAGGAGTGAGGATGCGCCTGAGTCAAGCGCAGTGGAGACTGATTTCCATGTTGTGCAAGGTTCACACTGGTACACACTGAAGGGGGCGAGGAATCAGAGGATGAGGATGAGGACGACATCTTACCTCAGTAGAGCCAGTTTAGTTTGTACAGGGAGAGATGAATTGCTTTTTTGGTGTGGGGGCCCAAACAAACCAATCATTTCAGCCACAGTAGTTTGGTAGGCCCTGTCACTGAAATGATTGGTTTGTTAAAGTGCGCATGTCCTATTTCAACAACATCAGGGTGGGTGGGAGAGCCCAAGGACAATTCCATCTTGCACCTCTAGCAAACTCTTGCAAACTGCCATCCAGTCTGCCACTGCACTGCCACTCCTAGATGGGCCACGTGTTTGTGCCGCCCACTTGTGTCGCTTACCTTACACTTCAAGCTACCTCGGTGCAACCTTTTGGACTAAAAACAATATTGTGAGGTGTGAGGTGTTCAGAATAGACTGGAAATTAGTGGAGATGAATGTTATTGAGGTTAATAATAATGTAGGAGTGAAAAAAAACCAAAAATATGGATTTTAGCACTTTTTATGCTTTTTTTAAAAAAAATCAGAACCCATAACCCAAAATCAGAACCAAAACCTTTCGTGGGGTGTTTTGGCAAAACAAATCAGAACCCAAAACCTCAAGCTAATCAAAACCCAAAACACCAAAAGTGGCCGGTGCACACCCCTACTCTCCAGTGCCTTTGCTCAGTGCCATTGCACATACAGAAACAGGAGGAGCAGCAGTGTTCTTGTCACTTGACAAAAATTGACTGGAAATTAATGATATTGAGGTTAATAATAATGTAGGAACAAAAAAAAGAGCCAAATTATGTGATTTTATAAAAAAAAATATAATAGGGATATATATATATAGATAGATAGATAGATAGATAGATAGATAGATAGATAGATAGATTTTTTTTTAAAAAAAACAATGTGACTGATAGTCACATATGCTATCTTTAAATGATTTCATATTAGCATAATGTGCCATTTATATATCACTGAAATAAGGTTTATAGCCTATTAGACACAGATATATATGAAATTTAAGTTAACAAATAAGAATGGATGATAAATGTTACAATAGCTATCCAAAATAACGAGCAGGTAAAAAAACATATCATTGGTTGGAAACGTGTAATTTACACAGGGAAATGCTTAAAGAGTATAAATGCACTTTAAATCCCCCAAAGAGGGTACATTGCCTATCTATGTTGTGTCATTGGGTACTCAAAGTGTGCTGATACAGGGAGCAGTTATTCACAGTTAAACAGTTTTAACTTTTAAGTATTGACATTGGAGCTTCTCATGAAGGTAGATTTTGCCACAAGAGCATTTTAGTATACAAATAAAATAAGAAGTAAGGCAGGTGAAATGTCCATTTATTTAAACCACTTTGCTGATAATGGATACATAAAACAGAACCTTGTAAAATAGTATTGCATGTAACACAAATGTGACACTGATAGCAACCCTTTTAATGTGACTAAAATAAAATCTGATCAACAGTTAGAAACCATGTCTGCTTCAACTAATTCAGATGCAATTGTATGGCCTTTCATTAAAACCATATGAAAATTTGACTGCAAAAAGCACATAAATGGAAAGAAAATCATAAATGTTCCTGTGTTAAAATGTAATTTTCTAAAAATATTGCAGCTTCTCATTTGGGATACAAAAGAGATTCACTTATTATAAATTGTAGTCAACAGATGACAGATAAACTGTGTAGTTCTGTATAATTGTAGCTCCTGTGCTGTTGGGTACCTTAGCATACCTGAAGGAGTATGCAGTGCTTCCACCTGAGTATTGTTCTCTCTTCGGAGTTGCAGATCTTGGCATGGTCTGCCAGGGATTAATTCGGAACACCCCAGCCCAACTCACAAAAATGTGTGGTGGTGAGTCACACACCATATAAACAAACAAAAGACATTTGCCATGCTTTTTAAATGGTCAGCAATTTAGCAAATAAGGGGCAAGGGAAAATGACTGTGTCCTTGACAGAGATAAAGTGACTGAGAATAATGCAACTATGTATTATGGATAGCATGTGACTAGACAATAATGCATGGTTGGTGCAAAAGAATAGCTGATCAATAACACAATTAAATAGCATTCAGTAACAGCACTCAATAATGACATGTGGTTATAACATTCTGTAGAAGAATCAGCAATAATATTGGTGACAATAGAAGAGTCAGCAAAGACAATAATTACAAAGGGATGTAATCAACTATTACAGTGATGACCAATTAAGACACTTCAGCATGGGCTAGTATCAGTACCATGTTAAATTTCTCACTCCTTGAATGTAACCGCTCAAACTTTGGATGTGGGCTTAATGTGAGCCGAATTTACATTTAAAACCTATGGACAACTTCCCAGAAATGGCTAAAGTCTCTTTAAGGAGAAAAAAAAACCTAGAACCTGAAGAATTCACTCTGGGCATAAACCCACTCTCTAGGGCATATTCAATTGACGGCGGGATCGCCGAAAATCCCGTGCTCTAAAAATATTACAGTTAATACGGTAATTCTGCGTGTAAAAACCGTTAATACGGTAATTTACTCGCTGGATTTCAGCTCGCAGCTCAGGGAGCTGTGAGCTGAAATTCAGCAAGATATTATCGTATTAACGGTAATATTTTTAGAGCGCGGGATTTTCGGCGATCCCGCCGTCAATTGCATACGCCCCTCTGAGTTACAAAAGGATGAAGTCGTTGTGGTGAGGGTCACTACAAAAACTATAATATGAAGATAATAAATGAAAATAATAATAAAGGGCCTGATTCATTAAGGATCTTAACTTAAGAAACTTCTTATTTCAGTCTCCTGGACAAAACCATGTTACAATGCAAGGGGTACAAATTAGTATTCTGTTTTGCACATAAGTTAAATACTGACTGTTTTTTCATGTAGCACACAAATATCGACTTTAAATTTCAGTGTACAAATAAGCTATCAAGTATTTGTGTGCTACATGAAAAAACAGTCAGTATTTAACTTATGTGCAAAACAGAATACTAATTTGCACCCCTTGCATTGTAACATGGTTTTGTCCAGGAGACTGAAATAAGAAGTTTCTTAAGTTAAGATCCTTAATGAATCAGGCCCAAAGAGTCTATCTATTGATAGATCAATATAGAAATATGAATCTTGAGGAATAAGATGATAGGGTATATAGTCCCAGTAGTAGAGGTTATTGTTAATTAGATGACAATAATGTGACCCATAGTACCAACAAGTATAATTGGTAAAATGAAGGAAATAATGATGAGATGTAATATCCCATACAACAAAATAAGCACAGATGTGGGCAGGAGATGAGGGTTTAAGTAGTCCTGGCAGTGGTAAGCAGTTCATGGCTAGACCTGTAGCTTAAGTGTGCCGCATTACTGATGATTATGGTGCTGTGCATATGTAGCTGGTAACTCATCCTTGCCTTGTACACTAACTAGTTCTGGTAACCTAGAGGGGTCTTGAAATAAAAAAGATCTGGATGGGTCCCCAGTTGGTCTCTTCAATAGGTTGTAAAGTATAGGTAGTAGCCAAATCAGGCACTTTGAACAACTGAAATAGATCAGGATACTCTGAGAACAATGGAGCAATTTCAGACACATTCTTTTTTTAAAAAAAATCTTTATTTTTATTATGCAAAAGAATGTCTGAATAGAAGGCAAAAGATTAGACAAATACCTACATCATCATCATCATCATCAGTTTATATTCCGCAGCGCTGTACAGAGAACTCACTCACATCAGTACCTGCCCCATTGGAGCTTACAATCTAAATTCTCTAACATATACACACAATTATGCACACAAAGATAATTACTTTTTAGATTTAATTAATAATAATGAATTAATAATATTTAGTAGCTCATTAATAGACATAATAGAACATTCACATTTCAATTATATGGAACAATTGTTTAATCAAAATAGAAAATAGAAGGGGAATGGAAAACACACAAGGAAAGAAGGAGGAGAGGATGGGAAAGTGAAGGGGGAATGAGTGCTCATATATTCATAATATATCATATAAATTGCTAAAGTAAAAGTGATAATGATAGGAAAAGAAACTATTGGTTTCCTTAAATTTACATCTGAGGATTGGAAGTGATGCAGACGTAGGTAGATCTATATATGTGAGAGGAAGCTTTAGGAAAACTAAATACTGACACATGTTGCAGATTGAAATAACAAGCTTCTAGTTTATCCTAGTAGTCTAGGAGAGATGGGTGAAGGATGACTTAAACTCCATTGATTCTTTAAACTCCATCAAATTGAACCAGGTAGCTGTGAAAGTTGCATATTTGTCATTGGCATATTTGTCATCCATGGACATGTAAAAGTCCATGAGATTGAGCCATTCTCTAATAGAGGGTGGGGACCTGGATTTCCAGTGTAGCGGGATGACAGATCTAGCTGCATTGTTCATGTGCTTTAGTAACAATTTTTTATATTGGGAAATTGGGATAGTAGTAAGGGAGAGTAGCCAGAAGCCTGGATCCTTAGGAACCTCATGCTCAATTAAAATCTTAGAGAGTTTCAAGACTTCCATCCAAAATGTGTTATGTGTGGACATTCCCACAATATATGGAAAAGTGTTCCAGGGGCGTTATTACATCTCCAACACGTAGAGGGCATTTTTGGGTGATATTTGTGTAGAGAATAGGGACATCATACCATCTAGTTAATAACTATTGTGTTTCCACTTCTGAAATACTTAATGAGCAACCATGAGTAGCTTGGTAGTTTTGGGTCAAGATAGTTGAGACACATGTGTTGCCAAATCCCTTTCCCAATGAGTAACAAAGGAAGTTGCAGATTGAGAGAACTCTTCCATTTTGATTTGTTGTATTCTTGATATTACAAAAGTAAGGATATTTTTGGACAAGCACATAGCCTCAAAGAGAGATGCATTTCTACCCAATGTTTTAATTCCTCCAATCGAATTGATGTAGTGTATCACCTGTAACTATCTCCAGCGTTTAGTTTTATGTAGTGATTATGTTAACCAGAGTTCCTGGAAGAAGCATTGTCGCTTCAGGCACATTCTAAACTTCTGGACTGGATCTGGACTCGCTCTATATCTCTGTAATGGACTTGGACTCCCACTGGACCTCTGGATTGGACTTGAACTTCCACAGACCTAGAGCCTGAGTCATTAAGGAGAGCAAAGCATAAAAAAGGAGTAACATTTGCACCTGGGCAACACCATGTTGCATTGGAGGGGGAGGTAAATTTAAAATGTGAAGATAGATTTATAGTTGGGATAGGGCATGTCCTAGATCAACTTTAAATTTCAGTGTAAAAATAAAACTATCAAGTATTTGTGTGCTAGATGAAAAACAGCCAGTATTTAACTTATATGTAAAAAAATAAACTAATTTGCACCCCTTGCATTGTAACATGGTTTGTATTGGAGAACATTTACTCCTTTTTTGCCTTACTTTCCTTAATGACTCAGACCCCTAGACTCTAATCTCCCTCTGGCAGCTTGCTGCACTCCACTGCACAGCTTACTCTTAATGGCAGACTCTCCTCTGGGAGTGGCAGTTCCCTCTGTGCTTCTGTCAGCCTTCGTTAGTAACCTGGCAGCTCAGCCTGTTATATTTGAAGATCTTTTGGGAAGACAGCAGCTTCCTCTGTAAGGTTGATAACTCTCTTAATTAGACTTATAGCTTTTTCTGTAAGTTCAGCAACTCTCTCTGTCACCGTCTTTCTCACTGTAATGACATTGCTGTCTCTTATCATCATTATCTTCATCATCGTTTATTTCTAAGGGGCCACAAAATTCTACAGCACTGGACAGTCAGAGTTAGAAATCCTATAAATTGCAGTTGCATATATAAAGAGAATAAGCACAGATGAGATTGACAAAGGAGGTGCAGACATGAGACAAAGGGCACAGCGGGCTCTGCATGTGAGAGCTTACTCTTTTACTTTGCCTCTCCCTGCACCACTCTTCTATACAATATTCACTCTCCCAATGACTCTTGTGTTCCCTGGTATGTTCACTGGACTAAGCTGGAAAAGTCTTCTCTTTCACTCAGCTCAGCTTGGTCCCGGCAAAGGCTGCATCTCCCTCCTCTTTGGCCACACTGCCATGCATTTCCTCCTTTTCTGATGCCAATCTCTTTACAACAGATGAGCCTTTGACTGCCCAAAGCTCAGCAGGGGAGGACTGCCAATTTTAAGCCCAGGGGAACACTCTACTCAGCAGCCTATTAGGGACATTTTAAAGGAAAAAAATGCAGGTGGCCAAGAGACCCAGCCCATGGTAGCCCACTATGGGACCGGCCCACGGGGCAGATGGCCCCTGACCCCAGCCCAGTCTGCCCCTGCTCCCAGGACAGGTAAGTGTTAGATCCAGGGCTACACTATGATACATTTTAAACAAAAGACAAATGAGACCAGCAGTAAATATGGCATGACAAACAGTAGTAACTACAGTATAGCAGTGTTTTAATGTAAGCACTGTTTGAATATGAAAATCTCTAAAAGTTATTGCTTTCAGAGACATGGATTTAAGTAAATCAGGAAGGATGTTCCAAAATGGGAAGAACAGAAGAAGAAGGTAGAGAATCTAGATCGCTGATTGAATTTGGGAACCATTAACAGATTTCTGAAGATCTTAGTAGATAAATGTTGTTAGCTACAGGGGTAAGCAGTTGATTTAGGTAATAGGGTAATTTAGAAAGTATCTGAAAGTCAAACAGGCAAAGTGAACTCCATGTCTAGTTTCCAGAAAAAGGCAGCCTAGATCTGTTAGCATATCACAATGATGTGTAATTACACAGCAAAACACAAGGGCAGATTGAGTTGCAAAGAGTATCAAGTTTGCTAACGGGAATTTGAAGTGCTGTACCATAAACTATATCCCCATATTTTAATCTGGTGTGTGATGTGCTGTCTGGCCAAATGATTTAGGCATGATTTTATAGTCCAAGGCCAATTTGGAATACATTTTTTATATCATTGTGTCCATAAGCAAACCAAAAGGAAAGTTAGGATAAATCTATATTCCCAAATGTTTAAATTTGAATGTTGATGATAAATCAATGTTGGAGATGCTCTTTTTATTAAATCAGGAGTAACACATTTTTCAAGTTTAACCCTTGTGACAAACAGCATGGATACTGTTTTATCAGTGTTCAAAAACAGTTTTATTTTGAGTTGTCCAATGTTCCACTTGAGAGAAGGCAGTGCATTTTTAAGATCAGAGTTTGAGCTGTGAGCACACAAGATATTTTTTTATTTATATATATATATATATATATATATATATATATATTAACATACAAATGGATATAACCTAATTTACAAATATGAAAATATGGAAAACAGTAATGTTCCCGGAACAAAGCCTTGATGAGTAATATCTAGGTGAGTAGAATTGGAGCCAGCAATTGATACCAACCGGGTCTTTCTGATAAATAGGTGTGAAGCTACATTTTCATGTTGTTCCAATACTTGAGTATCAAAGTTTGCTAACAGTATAGTGTAATCCAATAAATCTATGAATAATTTACTAGTCAATTGTCTATGTTTCATTCAACACTGAACTTCAGTACATATTTTAATAAGGTTGCTACTATGGAAAGGTTTGGTCAAAACTAGAGATGGGCGGGTCCGGTTCACTGAGAACCGAACCCACCCGAACTTTGGGTATCCGAGTACCGAGTTGAGTAGCTCGGTACTCTCCCATCCGCTCTGAATCCAAATCGAGGCCGAACGTCATCGTGACGTCGTCGGATCTCGGGGCTCGGTTCTTGCGATACTTCAAGATTATAAATACACGCCTCCACGGCAATCCATCCCCATTTGACAGAGGGAGAGAGCAGGGTGTAGTCACAGGCTGATTAGAGCAGGGACAGAGAATCCAATATTCTTTTTCCAATTGTTGTAACAAAAATTGCTAGAGAAGAGAGGAGGATAGAGGTTTTTTTTCTTTTCATTATTTGGCACTTCCCAGTGCTTTTGGGGTGTCCCCCATAATTGTGCATACATATTTCTGGCTGTCAAAATTACTATCTGTCAGCAGTATCTACCAACTAATTTTTAGCATTACCCAGTGCTTTTGGGGTGTCCCCCCTAATTGTGCATAAATATTTCTGGCTGTCAAAATTACTAACTGTCAGCAGTATCTACCAACTAATTTTTAGCACTCCCCAGGGCTTTTGGGGTGTCCCCCCTAATTGTGCATAAATATTTCTGGCTGTCAAAATTACTATCTGTCAGCAGTATCTACCAACTAATTTTTAGCACTCCCCAGTGCTTTTGGGGTGTCCTCCCTAATTGTGCATAAATATTTCTGGCTGTCAAAATTACTATCTGTCAGCAGTATCTACCAACTAATTTTTAGCACTCCTCAGTGCTTTTGGGGTGTCCCCCATAATTGTGCATAAATATTTCTGGCTGTCAAAATTACTATCTGTCAGCAGTATCTTACCAAATAATTTTTTAGCACTACAAGTGCTTTGGGCTGAGAATGGATTCAAATCAGTCCACATATGAGCAGAATGAGCAACCAGGTTCTGTCACCAGTCCTGATGGTAGTGTTCCCAGTACGTCATCTGGGCAAGGCGATGTCAAACTACAGAGTGTTTTGAAATCAGTCCAAAAAACAAAATAAAAAAAATAATTTACTGTGTTGAAGCGATAAAGAAGTGTTACTGAGCAAAAGTTAAGTGCCGATAAAAAAAAAATTGCCAACATGCCATTCTACACACGCAGTGGCAAAGAGAGAATGAGGCCTTCACCTTTGTCTATTAGTGGTAGATCCCAAAAAGTTACAGAGCCTACAATTGGTGCACAACTACTGTTACGTGTCAAAGCCGAGCTGCAAGATAACAGTAAGGCATTAGAGGATAATGTTTGCTCTGATTCACAAATGACACCAATCCCTGTGGAGAGTCCATCCAACAGTGGGATGTCTAATCGTGAGCATTCTGCTGATGTGTGCCTTAGTAGCCCGAGTGTAGCCGGTGATACATAAATTGAGGATGCCACTTTGGAATTAGAAGAGGATGAGGGGGAAATTTGTGTAGGCGATGAGGACGCTAATGAGGATGTTAATGAGGATGAGGTTGTTTGTGTAAGTCCTGCACCAGTGGCAGCAGTTCTGGCACGTGACAAGAAAAAGGCCATTGTCATGTCTGGGCATAAAACAAAAAAATCCACTTCTTATGTGTGGAATTATTTCTACCCAAATCCAGACAACAATTGTATAGCCATTTGTTGTGTATGTCAAGCCACAGTCAGTCGAGGGAGAGACCTTAACCATCTTGGAACCTCGTCTATGTTACGCCATTTAACGAGAGTTCATGGCAAAGTGTTGGGAAAAGCTGAAAGTTCTTCCCAAAAAATTACAAGCACTCCATCAACATCTAAGACCCTCCACTCTCCAACATCCCGACGGCTACAAAATACACCCACCACACCATCCTCATCAATATCCTCAGTAGCACTCGGAGTTAGCCCAGCAACCCACTTAAGGCTGGATGACTCCAGCACTATTATTGATTCCGCTGAAGAAAGCGTTAGTCCCACTGCTGCTGCTGTTGCTGCTGCTGGGGGTGAATCATCATCACAGAGGCAGGTCAAGAAAATGAGCAGTCCTGCATTTCAGCAATTAACTGTGAAACAATCATTTGCGAGGGGAAGCAAATATGACAGCAGTCACCCAGTCGCCAAGCGAATCACAGACGCCGTGGCAGCAATGTTAGTGTTAGATCTGCGTCCAATCTCCACAATAAACGCAGCTTGTTTTTCACAGTTAATTGAGGTTTTGTGTCCGCGTTACAGAATTCCATTGCGACACCATTTCTCCCGTAAATCAATTCTACAACTATAACAAAAAGTGTGTACAAATGTAGAGATTGCGCTGAAAAATGCCATTCTGCCCACTGTCCACTTAACCACAGATATGTGGACAAGTGGAAGTGGCCAAACCAAAGACTATATGACTGTGACAGCCCACTGGGTTGGTCATTCACCTTCACCAGCAGGAACAGCAGCAGCATGTACACCACTATGTAACATTTGTCACAGGCAGGCCACTCTTTGTATCACCGGCTTCACTAACAGGCATACAGCTGACAATTTGTTACGCAAACTGAGAGATGTGATTGATGCATGGCTTATACCACTCGGACTCTCCCAAGGATATGTAATTTCTGATAACGCCAACAATATAGTGCGAGCATTACAGCTGGGTGATTTCCAACACATTCCCTGTTTTGCTCACACCATCAACTTGGTGGTGCAGAGCTTCCTACGAAATAACCGTGAGGTGCAGGAGATGCTTTCGGTGGCCATTTCAGGCATTCAGCCACAGAATGTAGGAGATTACAGCAGCTCCAGGAGCAGTTTAACTTGCCCTGCCACCAACTTAAGCAAGAGGTGGTAATTAGGTGGAATTTCACCCTGTACATGCTTCAGAGGATGGAAGAACAGCGCAAAGCCATCCAAGCATATTGCACAAGCCATGACATTGGGAAAGGAGGGGGGATGTATTTCACTCTTGCACAGTGGGGAATCCTTTCAGTGCTGTGCAAGGTGCTGAAACCATTTGAAGTTGTGACGTGTGAAGTGAGTGCAGACTCTGCTAGTTTGAGCCAAGTCATTCCTTTATTTAGACTATTGGAAAAGCAGCTTGAGAAAATGAAGGAGCAGCTGAAAGCAAGCAATTCAGCAAAGTATGTTGGCCTTGTCGATCAAGTACTTAATTCGCTTCACAATGATCCTCGAGTTATTAAGATCTTGAACTCGGATCAGTACGTTTTGGCCACTGTGCCTGATCAAAGGTTTAAAACCTCCATTGAGTCTTTACTTGTAAATGAGCGAGATGTGAACTTTTGCAAGGAGCTATTGCTCAGCAAGTTGGCCGCTGAACTGGGCCTCGGCTTGACGACGTGTCCTCTTTCACTTTCTCAAGCTGCTGCTGCTCGTAAAAAATCAAATTTCCCCAAAAGAAGCAGGGAAGACGCAGGGGGCATTCCAGAACAATTTAACATCTGGGCTGGTTTGAAGGATTTTTCAAAAAAATTGGTCACTTTGCCCATAACTCCATCCAATACGAGTATAAACATGCAAAGGATGGTGGAGGATTATTTCAAGAGGTAGTTGATATGGAAATGTCAGACAGTCCCTTTCCTTACTGGGAAGAAAAGCAGGCCATTTGGAAACCCATGTACAAACTTGCTTTGCAATACTTAAGCTGCCCACCCTTCAGTGTGTACTCTGAACGAGTGTTCAGCACAGCAGGGAACTTAGTCAGTGATCGCCGTAAAAGGTTACGTCCCAAAAATGTGGTGAAAATGATGTTTATAAAAATGAACTACATCTTCCACGAGGAAGGCCTTCACCATCCAAGACATCCAAGCACTGACTGTTCTCTAATGGCGGATTCAAGCGGAGATGAATTGATAGTCTGTGATGATGATGTACACACTGATGAGGGTGAGGATGAAGCTGAAGATGATGACTATAACATCTTTTTAAAACTTTCTATGTAATTGTAGGGTGCAATCTACCCCCAAAGGCTGCTGTTTGGGCAATTTAACCTTAAGGGTAAGGTGTCATAGACAGAGTGACCCCAAACTGGCTTTGTCCATTTTTCTTAATATTGTACAGTCTATAAATGCTGTTTTTTTTTGTATTTTTCGACAAGTGGAGGGGGGCCTAGAGAGCCAGAAACCAAACTGGCTTTGTCCATTTCAATTAATATTGTACAGTCTATATCGGCTGAATTTTTTTGTATTTTCGACAAGTGGAGGGCGGCCTAGAGAGCCAGAAACCAAACTGGCTTTGTCCATTTCAATTAATATTGTACAGTCTATAACGACTGAATTTTTGGGTTTTTTAAACAAGTGGAGGGGGGCCTATAGAGACAGAAAGCAAACTGCCTTTTTCCATTTCTTTACATATTTAACTATAAAGTGTAGTGTGTAATATACATCCAAAGACGATGGCTGCATTGCGAATATGCATAGATGGAGAGGAAGACAATCTGTTTTGTGTGTAGAATAAATGAAGGCCTACCTACCAGGAATTAAACTGTTTTTTGGATGATGTATTACCTCTACAATTAGATTACTTATCTATGAAACAGTTGGAGCACTAAATTGGGTTATTTTAGGCCCAAAAACATTGATTTTTCAACAAAATAGCAAAACAAAACCAAACAAAACCAAAACATGCAATGGCGGTTTTGCAAAACCAAATCCAAAACACGATGGTAATCCAGATCCAAAACCGAATCCAAAACCAAAACACAGGGGTCAGTGACCATCTCTAGTCAAAACCTACATCAAAGTGGACTAAGGAAGTTGTTGTTTTGTCAAAGCTGCTGTTTTAGAAATGAACGCTTTTTTTCCCAGTAACTTTTAATAATTTAGGCAGGTAACACATTAAGTCCATTAAAGGTTATACGTTACATTAATTGACATTATGGTTATGTTTTAAGGATTGTTACATTTAAATCAACTGCAAATTCTATGCAGAAATTTCTCTCTGATCAGCATAAAACAAGAATATATATATATATATATATATATATATATATATATATATATATATATATATATATATATATACCACAACACCATCATCATATATTGAAGAGCCTAAAAGGAGTATAATGGGTTTCTTTAAACTGATATGTCCCCTTTACATTTGATTTACAGAGGATACTCTATTATGAATCCAATGTTTTAAAACAGTATTTCATTGTAGCTAAAAATGTCTGATTTAGCAAACAAGTAAACAATAACATTTCAGGTTCTCTGTGTATTTTTTTTGTAATTAATAAATCAACAGAGAGACACAGTAACTTTTTCCAGTGTGCTATGGAATTAAAGAATAATTGAACTAAAAAGGGAAAAAAAATCAGTTTTGTGAGGAATATTCTCAATCTCAAAAGTTTACTTATCTGGGAATCTCAAAAGTTTACTTATCTGGGATCTGACTTCCACTCTCCTGGCACCTGCACTCTTCCATAGGTAGCTGCTTTTCTGAAAAGAGACCAGGGCACCAGGAGAAAGGAGAGACCATCTATGTCTGATGCATACTCCTCACTTCTGCCAACCTGATCTGTGTTCAAACAGATATTGTGTTATGCACTACCAACACATTAGGGGTACCACCAAAATCTTGTGAATGCTAGACACCAGGCATATAAAATCTTCGGGACGGAGTGCAACTAATAGTTTTCAGTTCTGGGTGGAATTATCCTTTAAACCATGTAATTTAGTACATGGTCCTATTGTAATTCTAATACAATACTTGAATTACTTTTAAAGGCTTTTATTTTCTTCCTTAGAAAACATTATTCCAGTGTTCATATAATTTCTTCTTTTAACCAGTCAGTTAATCCTTTGTGGTATTATTATTCAACCCATTGAATGTATTATCATAGTGGAAGTAATATGAATCCCCTGCCTGTGAGTTGAAATTCAAAACAAATCCTAACAAAACTAGTGAGAGATAAAAGAAAATCACATATCTCTTTGTTTTTGAACTACGAATGACCTCAAACTCTTAATTTGAAAATAGCTTCACTAGTCATGACCATATATATTTGTGTTTAAACAAGCATTCACAAAGAATTGCTAAAGTAGACTAGCAAGACCAAACCAGAGACACGCCATTAAGTGAACATTAGGCAGAATAAAGAAAAAAAAGATGAAAAAATAAATGTAAACATATTTATTCAAGAGCACAGACAGAGATGATCACAAACTGTTACCAGTGCATTAGCCCTCTGTTAGAAATCAATGTATCAGGTAAATGTCCCTAACCATATTAATTTGCTCTGCTGCTTTGATTTATACAATAGGAAGTTAAGGATTCAAAATGCAGATTTCTATGCCCATGGCCCAGAAAAATGAGCAATGTTACCACACCGTACTGCTTACCAGGGCTGCCAAGAGGAATTCAGGGCCCCGGTACAACAAATTTGTGGGGCCCCCCCTTATAGTTGAGCATGCAAAAAAATTTTTTCAAACTTGTAGTTAGGCATTTGGGGGCGTGGCTAACATCAAAATCACTAGGCACTCAATTCGCCGGAGCGTCACATATGTCCAAGCACTCCTGACTTTCAGGACATCTACCACCACAGTGTAGTATACAAAGAATGCAGTGTGTACACAAACAGTTCAGTCTTGGCCTGCACCTAACATTGGGCACAACACTCACCAAAAATTGGTATTGTCCCTACTAGAATCACAACATTTCACACACTCTGCTGCTCTCTCCTACCTGTTCTTCTCACTTTCTCCACCTGTGGCTGCTGGTTTCTTTAGTTGTGGCTTGTCTGGATCCTGGAATGTTGAAGGACCTATTTGGAAAAAAAAATGGCTACACTTAGAAAATTACAGCCAGCCCCGGCGTTAAATCAATAGCACCCACAATTAATAATTAGGCATTCCTCCAGCCCCAACATTAAAATAATAGTATTCACATTTAATAAATAAACCTATTCCCTTCCTGCAAACAGCAATACCTATTTCCCGCAACCATCACTGCCATTAAATAACTCACGGGCAGCACGGTGGCCTAGTGGTTAGCACTTCTGCCTCACAGCACTGGGGTCATGAGTTCAATTCCCGACCATGGCCTTATCTGTGTGGAGTTTGTATGTTCTCCCTGTGTTTGCGTGGGTTTCCACCGGGTGCTCCGGTTTCCTCCCACACTCCAAAAACATACTGGTAGGTTAATTGGCTACTATCAAAATTAACCCTAGTCTCTCCCTGTCTGTCTGTCTCCCTCTCTGTCTGTGTGTGAGTGTGTGTCTACATTAGGGAATTTAAACTGTAAGCTCCAATGGGGCAGGGACTGATGTGAATGAGTTCTCTGTACAGCGCTGCGGAATTAGTGGCGCTATATAAATAAATGGTGATGATGATGATGATGATAGTCACATTTAATAAATAGACCTCATTCTCCCCAAACTCATCCCCACATTCAATAGCCCCCAAACCACCCCATCTTAAATTAAGTCCCCACTATTAAATTGCCTCCCCATCACCCTACAAACAAAATAGCACCCATTAATTTGCCACCATCTACCTCACACTCACTACATTGCAACAAGCCCCCTGTGCACATTACTGTGCCCCTTCATCACTACACTGTGCCCCCTTATGTTCACACTGCGCCCTCCATGCTGCTTCCCCTCCTTTTTATTCACTCTGTACATTTCTCCCACTTTTTTTTCATTCTGTACATCTCTCCCCACTTTTTTTTCATTCTGTACATCTCTCCCTGCTTTTTTTTCATTCTGTACATCTCTCCCCACTTTTTTTTTCATTCTGTACATCTCTCCCCACTTTTTTTTCATTCTGTACATCTCTCCCCACTTTTTTTTCATTCTGTACATCTCTCCCCACTTTTTTTTCCATTCTGTACATCTTTCCCCACTTTTTTTTTCATTCTGTACATCTCTCCCCACTTTTTTTTTCATTCTGTACATCTCTCCCCCTTCTTTGTCACACTCTCCCTTTCTACTTTCCTTCCCTTGACTCTCTGTTCTTTACTTACTTGTTAGTTTCTTTCTTTTCTTCTGTGTTCTCTTCTTTCTTCTTGCTTGGTCCCCTCTGCGACGTTCCTCACTGACTGTCGGGCGTGACTTGATGATGTCACGCCCGACAGTCAGTGTGAAACGAGCAGAGAGGAGGGAGGGCGGCGCGATCAGGTGAATATGTAAATTTTTTTTTTTTTTAACTATCTAGCTCCCCCCACCAACGGACGGGTCGGACACCCCAAGCCCCCCCCCCCCCCCCCCCCTCCCCGGGAAAAAAAAAAAAAAAAAAGAAGACCAAAAATAAAAAAAAATTGCAATAAAGAAAAGTGTAAAAAATAAAATAAAATTCAGCGGTGGGGGCCCGGTCCGGGCCCCCTGGCATGGCCGGGCCCGGGTAAATAGTACCCGCTCCCCCCCCCTCTCGGCGGCCCTGCTGCTTACTATCACATTAGGTCCAGCTCAGGTTGGCCTATATTGTATTGCAAACATACTGCTTTTATTGTAATGCACAGCTGTATTTGTCTGGTATGAATTCTACATTTGTATCATTTTTGCCCAGTCTCCTGGAATGTCCGGAAGACTCCTGAATTTTTGGGAGCTCTCCCGGACTGCAGCTTATTTTAGGTCTGGCATACCTTCAACCATTTGGACCTTTCACTTGATACCATCT
This sequence comes from Mixophyes fleayi, assembly GCF_038048845.1. Taxonomy (NCBI): domain Eukaryota; kingdom Metazoa; phylum Chordata; class Amphibia; order Anura; family Limnodynastidae; genus Mixophyes; species Mixophyes fleayi. Next base: position 191,248,345 of record NC_134404.1, on the reverse strand, counting down.
CATTTTTATTTCTTGTTCTCTAAAACAAAATCCCTCTGCAGGTATCTTGTATGTTAAGGTACATCTTATACCTAACTCATTCTAATAAGGAAGCCTATCTTCCCTCCCAAGTCTACTCACCAACAGGTGCAAGATATACTGAGCAGAAACTTGTCAAACAAACGGATGCGTGTTCCGTGTACTGAGGTTCTTGGTAAGCAAATGCAACCTTATGATTTTACATTTACCTTTATAGATATAGTGTACACTTTCTAGATACAATTTATGTAATTGCTTCTAATTTTCCTCTAGCACCTTCTTATGAAAACATCATTATGCCGCTATAGGCCTGACTGAGATTCTGTAGTAGAATGCATTGCAGGTCTGACAATGGACCACATTTTTTTTAAAATGACAATATACTCACTCATGTTTTTATTTGCATTCAGGTGTATTGTGTTAGCCAGTGGTTACACTAGCATTGTGTTGTGTTTTGCCCATTTATGTGAAATGCTCATTTATTCCTATGGCAATTTATTTCAGTGAAGTTGTGTGCACATGTACAAACTCCATTAAAATTAATACATTCATTGAGTTAAATGAAGCTCAACAATCTAAATTGATGTTTGCTCAAAGGCCCTGGGTCCCCTCTTACCACCAGCTAATCACATCATGGCTAGTGGAAACTGCTTATAATTGGCTGAGCGGCCAAGTTCCTGGTCAGTTCATAAACATTCACTGCATGTATCATACAACGGTTTGAGAACAGATAGAGCAGGAAGAGGCACAGGAGAGGGGAACCAGGTCCAGAAGACAAAAGCAGGCCGCAACATTTGATTTTCCCAAGAGGAAAATTGTGTATTAGTCTCAGCAATTGTGCCCTGCTTTGAGGACATTTTAAGCAGCCAGGCTGCTACGACCCCTGTGAGGTGGAAGAAGCAACTATGGATCTCTATATGTGAGAAGGTTAATGCAGTGGGCCCCTTATAACAGTTTAAGTCCCACAGTATGAAGAGGTTTTCAGACATAAAAAGATGTTTAAAATATAAGCTGGCTGAGGAGAAGAAGGCGGCAGCAAGCAAGGGCAGGGGAGGGGTCCCTCATTCAGAATGGAATTCACACATTATAAGGGTGCATTCAGAGAGATCCTTCCCCAAGAGCTGGTTCAAGGAGTAAGTGTCAATGACACTAATTAACCACCATCCAAAGAAGAAATTGGTGAGTAACACATATAAATTAACTATTTTCAATAACGGCAAAGACGTTTGATTCTTTTTGTAGTAAATTAAAAACTACTCATTGTAATGCATCATACTGTACACAGTACAGCATACAACATAATAAGATATATATATATATATATATATATATATATATATATATATATATATATATATATTAGAGATGGGCGGGCTCGGTTCCCCGAGAACCGAACCCCCCCAAACTTTGCCGTTGCTCAGTACTCTCCCGCCCGCTCAGAATCCAAATTGAGGCCGAACGTCATTGTGACGTCGTTGGATCTCTGGGCTCGGTTCTCCCGATACTTGAAAATTATAAATACCTGCCTCCACAGCAATCCATCGCCATTTGACAGAGGGAGAGAGCAGGGTGTAGTCACAGGCTGATTAGAGCAGGGACAGACAATACAATTCTGATTCCAAATCTGATAACAATTGATAGAGAAGAGAGGAGAATAGAGGAGTCTTTTTTTTTTTTTTTTAAAAATATTTGGCACTACAAGTGCTTTTTGGGTGTCCCCCATTCTTTTGCATTAATATTTCTGGCTGTCAAAAGTACTATCTGTCAGCAGATTTAAAAAAATAATTTTTAGCACTCCCAAGTGCTTTTGGGGTGTCCCCCATTCTTTTGCATTAATATTTCTGGCTGTCAAAAGTCATATTTGTCAGCAGTAAAACAATTTGTAGCACTACAAGTGCGTTGGGCTCATAATGGATTCTAAGCAGTCCACATATGAGCAGAATCAGCAACCAGGTTCTGTCAGCAGTGCTGATGGTAGTGTTCCCAGTACGTCATCTGGGAAAGGCGATGTCAAACTACACAGTCTTTTGAAATCAGTCAAAAAAACACACACACAAAAAATTTACTGTGTTGAAGCGCAAAAGAAGTGTTACTGAGCAAAAGTTAAGTGGCGATAAAAAAAAAAATTGTCAACATGCCATTCTATTCACGCAGTGGCAAAGAGAGGATGAGGCCTTCACCTTTGTCTATTAGTGGCAGATCAAAAAATGTTACTGAGCCTACAAGTGGTGCACAAGTACTGTTACGCGTGAAAGCCGAGCTGCAAGAAACCAGTAAGGCATTAGAGGATAATGTATGCTCTGAATCATAAATGACACCAATCCCTGTGGAGAGTCCATCCACCAGTGGTATGTCTAATCATGAGCATTCTGTTAGTGACAGTGTACCCATAAAGAAGGTTCCTTTCAGCAGTTCTGCTGATGTGTGCCTTAACAGCCCGTGTGTAGTCGGTGATACAGCAATTGAGGATGCCACTTTTGAATTAGAAGAGGATGAGGGGGAGATTTGTGTAGGCGACGATTGCACTAATGATGATGTTGATGATTATGATGCAGACAGATACCAAATTGCCTTTCTCAATTTCTATTTATATTCTAGACTCTATAACAGCTGAATAGTTTACTATTTTACTTCTAGTGGAGGGGGGTCTGATGCAGACAGATACCAAACTACCTTGGTCCATTTATTTTTACTTTCTAATTCCACAGTCTATGCAGGCTGCTTTTTTTCTATTCAACTACAAGTGGAGGGCAGGGGGCATAGATAGCCACCAAACTACCGTGGTCCATTTATTTTTACTTTCTAATTCCACAGTCTATGCAGGCTGCTTTTTTTCTATTCAACTACAAGTGGAGGGTGTAATATACACCCAAAGATGATGGCTGCATTGCCAATAGGCAAAGATGAAGAGGAAGACAACCAGGTTTGTTGGAGAATTAAGGGCGGCCTACCAGGGATTAAACTGTTTTCTTCCTAATTTATTAGCTTTAGAATTACCTTACTTATCCAAGAAACAGGTGGAGCACTAAATTAGGTTATTTTATGCACAAAAACATTGATTTTTAAACAAAATTGCAAAACAAAACCAAACAAAACCAAAACCAAAACACGGGGTTCAGTGAGCATCTCTTATTTATATATATATATATATATATATATATATATATATATATATATAAAACAAGATTATATATATATATTCTTATTTTTTTTATGTATCCACCGGTCCATAAAACACTCAATCCAGACATGCAACATCCAAAACACCTTTAGCCTTTAGCCTTTAAACTGAGGCAAAATGAGTACATGGACAGTCAATCCCATAAAATGGGCCAAATAATACACAAGCTAAACGTGGTGTTAGATACCAGCATATTAGTAACAATGTGTTACATTGTATAGCCAATGCTTTTGAATGAAGCAATGTGAATACTCTCCAGACGCATGGCCTTTTAAGTGATAGTAATGGGATCTTAAGAGAGATCAATACAAATGTAATTGGCATGAGTGCTCAAATACAACACTTATTTATGTCACGCAGTATTGCTAGCACCCCTGCTCCAAGCACACCAATAAAACGCAGTTTAACTCCTCAATGGCTATAAGAATGAGAAACAAATAACAAATAATATTGTATTTGAAATGTTTAATTCAATGTCATACAAATGTGTGCTAACCTTCGTTTCAATCTTTGTGGCATTTATATGATGGCATATATGGTCATGGAAATCTATTTTACATTGTTAAGAGTTTAGCAGAGAATAAACTATCTATTGTTCTGTCTTGTTAAATGAATATATTTGTATAATATATTCTGTGAGATATCATTTATGTTTAATTCAACTGTAAACATCAGCGATATCTCATATTATCTTTGTATTTTTGCTAACAAAACAAATATGTTTGATTTTAATATATTTTTTTCATTATTCTTGGTTATTTTGAACCTACTATTTCCAAGTAAAAAGACACTTGGTTCAAATATTTGTATAGTGGTTTAAGGATAAGTATTGATAACTATAATAATAGTTGACACTTTCAAATTTGCCACAATGTCATGGATATCTGGATGCTGAAAGATACACACACTTACATGAGAAGTACTCATCAATCAGAGCCTGCCTACTCTGCCTTCTCCCTTTGTTGTTCGCATTGCACCAGATGTTATTTGGCCTCCTGCGACTTCGCTGTCTGTTGCAATAACCATAGGGCTAAGCTGGTGTAAAGTCAGATTATGCAACTGTTAGTAACCATGAACGACACCCATATTCTTAACTACCTGGAACGACACAAAATGTAGATTTTAATTTCTATTCCGAATATGCAATTTATACATCTTAATGTATAAGTTATACATGCATAAACAGACATTTACATACATATCACAATGCTAGTTGTACATACCCAGTAACCATTCATCTGGCATTTCACCACACTTAAACATTCATTACACACAAGTTTGCATCACAGACTACCTGCTCATTCAGTGAGTGGTAGTGGTGGCAGTTGATAATCCCTTGGGGGGGAGAGCGGGCAGGAAGATTGCCAGTATTTTTCAGCATTGGTCTGGTCTTTTGAGGGGGCTATTATGTTTTAGTCCCCCCTTGTAGAGGCTCCATACTCTTGCTGACCAGCATGGAGTGGTCCCAGCTATGACAGGGGTACCACATGCTGAGATTCCCCGTTAATAGTGTGAGTCAGCCTAGATTGCGTAGTATTGGGCTGTTCATTTTATTTAGTGTAGGGTGCATTCATTTCATTATCCCATTAATTTCAATGGGGCTTTTACATGTAGAGCACATATTAGAACCACATTGCAATGAATGGGCTAATGAAATGGATTGCTGTTGAAAAAGCTCTGCTCTCTTTGCGTTCTGGATGTATTCACAAACACAGGTATGTCATCTGTGAGCCACATATCAAATGCATATGTAAATGCATAGCATTTCTATTTATTTATACATGTGGTTTGCACTTATTAATGCAAATGCAATACCAGTCAGTAAGGGCACTTAAACACTCACCTTGAAGGTATCTCTCCAGTCTAAACAAGTACTGTGTTTATAAATGCTGCTTCCAATCCTCAAAATTATTATTTTATTTTTTTTAAATATATTAAACTATTCTCCTGTTAGAATTCCAACAATGGGAATATTTCTCCGTACTGTAACACTACAGTTCAAAAGTGCTGCGTAGGCAAATAATGTCTTGTATAGCAGGCTCTGTCTTCCTCTGCAGATGAAAACATATTATAACAGGAAAGAAACATTTTTTCCTGTGGACCCTCTTAACCCCATAGCAGGAAACCCATTGCAGCTGCACTGTAGGCCACCTGTGATTTCAGTGTTGAATAGCTGGATATCCTGTTCTAGAATCTAGCGCTCAGCAACCCAGCATAATCACTTGAGGGTAATATTTAACTTTGCAGGGGCTTGAACATACCAGATTCAGTTTTGAAGTACTGTATAACAATTTGAGATAGCATGACTTTCCAGATGCTTGATGGTTTCTATTGTACAAAAGTGGAAGTTGCTCAAATCAATTTATAGGCCATAACAGGTGCTGAAAGGGTGGGGTTATCCTGCAAGGAACATACACACAACATTTTTTCCCCAGCACACTGCTATAGCCAGCAACAGATCTGCCATTTCTACTGTAGATAAAAATGCAAAAGTCTTTGTTGCACACATTTGCAAATGTATGTTTAAGCCATCCTGCCACGCCAAGGCGCTTTTGCTAATAGGATGGTCCTACTCTAAACAATGAGAGTCCCTATATTTGGGCCATACATATGTGTTTTTAAATTGAGAGCTAACTTACCAAAGAGGTACCCCAGAAGCCTCCAAATAGCAATCCAATGTCAGCACTCCCCCTCAGCTACTGACACCAACATGCCTCTCAGACAAATACAAAAGTGGAAGTTGCTCAAATCAATTTATAGGCCATAACAGGTGCTGAAAGGGTGGGGTTATCCTGCAAGGAACATACACACAACATTTTTTCCCCAGCACACTGCTATAGCCAGCAACAGATCTGCCATTTCTACTGTAGATAAAAATGCAAAAGTCTTTGTTGCACACATTTGCAAATGTATGTTTAAGCCATCCTGCCACGCCAAGGCGCTTTTGCTAATAGGATGGTCCTACTCTAAACAATGAGAGTCCCTATATTTGGGCCATACATATGTGTTTTTAAATTGAGAGCTAACTTACCAAAGAGGTACCCCAGAAGCCTCCAAATAGCAATCCAATGTCAGCACTCCCCCTCAGCTACTGACACCAACATGCCTCTCAGACAAATACAAAAGTGGAAGTTGCTCAAATCAATTTATAGGCCATAACAGGTGCTGAAAGGGTGGGGTTATCCTGCAAGGAACATACACACAACATTTTTTCCCCAGCACACTGCTATAGCCAGCAACAGATCTGCCATTTCTACTGTAGATAAAAATGCAAAAGTCTTTGTTGCACACATTTGCAAATGTATGTTTAAGCCATCCTGCCACGCCAAGGCGCTTTTGCTAATAGGATGGTCCTACTCTAAACAATGAGAGTCCCTATATTTGGGCCATACATATGTGTTTTTAAATTGAGAGCTAACTTACCAAAGAGGTACCCCAGAAGCCTCCAAATAGCAATCCAATGTCAGCACTCCCCCTCAGCTACTGACACCAACATGCCTCTCAGACAAATACAAAAGTGGAAGTTGCTCAAATCAATTTATAGGCCATAACAGGTGCTGAAAGGGTGGGGTTATCCTGCAAGGAACATACACACAACATTTTTTCCCCAGCACACTGCTATAGCCAGCAACAGATCTGCCATTTCTACTGTAGATAAAAATGCAAAAGTCTTTGTTGCACACATTTGCAAATGTATGTTTAAGCCATCCTGCCACGCCAAGGCGCTTTTGCTAATAGGATGGTCCTACTCTAAACAATGAGTGTCCCTATATTTGGGCCATACATATGTGTTTTTAAATTGAGAGCTAACTTACCAAAGAGGTACCCCAGAAGCCTCCAAATAGCAATCCAATGTCAGCACTCCCCCTCAGCTACTGACACCAACATGCCTCTCAGACAAATACAAAAGTGGAAGTTGCTCAAATCAATTTATAGGCCATAACAGGTGCTGAAAGGGTGGGGTTATCCTGCAAGGAACATACACACAACATTTTTTCCCCAGCACACTGCTATAGCCAGCAACAGATCTGCCATTTCTACTGTAGATAAAAATGCAAAAGTCTTTGTTGCACACATTTGCAAATGTATGTTTAAGCCATCCTGCCACGCCAAGGCGCTTTTGCTAATAGGATGGTCCTACTCTAAACAATGAGAGTCCCTATATTTGGGCCATACATATGTGTTTTTAAATTGAGAGCTAACTTACCAAAGAGGTACCCCAGAAGCCTCCAAATAGCAATCCAATGTCAGCACTCCCCCTCAGCTACTGACACCAACATGCCTCTCAGACAAATACAAAAGTGGAAGTTGCTCAAATCAATTTATAGGCCATAACAGGTGCTGAAAGGGTGGGGTTATCCTGCAAGGAACATACACACAACATTTTTTCCCCAGCACACTGCTATAGCCAGCAACAGATCTGCCATTTCTACTGTAGATAAAAATGCAAAAGTCTTTGTTGCACACATTTGCAAATGTATGTTTAAGCCATCCTGCCACGCCAAGGCGCTTTTGCTAATAGGATGGTCCTACTCTAAACAATGAGAGTCCCTATATTTGGGCCATACATATGTGTTTTTAAATTGAGAGCTAACTTACCAAAGAGGTACCCCAGAAGCCTCCAAATAGCAATCCAATGTCAGCACTCCCCCTCAGCTACTGACACCAACATGCCTCTCAGACAAATACAAAAGTGGAAGTTGCTCAAATCAATTTATAGGCCATAACAGGTGCTGAAAGGGTGGGGTTATCCTGCAAGGAACATACACACAACATTTTTTCCCCAGCACACTGCTATAGCCAGCAACAGATCTGCCATTTCTACTGTAGATAAAAATGCAAAAGTCTTTGTTGCACACATTTGCAAATGTATGTTTAAGCCATCCTGCCACGCCAAGGCGCTTTTGCTAATAGGATGGTCCTACTCTAAACAATGAGAGTCCCTATATTTGGGCCATACATATGTGTTTTTAAATTGAGAGCTAACTTACCAAAGAGGTACCCCAGAAGCCTCCAAATAGCAATCCAATGTCAGCACTCCCCCTCAGCTACTGACACCAACATGCCTCTCAGACAAATACAAAAGTGGAAGTTGCTCAAATCAATTTATAGGCCATAACAGGTGCTGAAAGGGTGGGGTTATCCTGCAAGGAACATACACACAACATTTTTTCCCCAGCACACTGCTATAGCCAGCAACAGATCTGCCATTTCTACTGTAGATAAAAATGCAAAAGTCTTTGTTGCACACATTTGCAAATGTATGTTTAAGCCATCCTGCCACGCCAAGGCGCTATAACAATTTGAGATAGCATGACTTTCCAGATGCTTGATGGTTTCTATTGTAGCATGCCACATTCATGACAACTAAATAATGGAAGGACTGAAGGAAGAAAATGAAAGGAAAAATATTCTTCACGTGTACCTTGGTGAAGCAACACCACTTTATTTATAATGCTGTCTTATTTTCCTGAATTGTCAAGGCAAAATGACAGTGAAAAATTAACTGTAAAGGAAATGAAAAAAGACCATGAAAAGTTATTGCCTCTACATGTATTTGATTATTTTATTTTTAATTTCATTTAATTTAATTTAATTTAATTTATATTAAAATTTCACACAAATTAAAGCACATTTTGTTGTGAAAAACTACACCACCCTTGTCCTTAGTTATAGTACTCAATTATTAAAGCATTAAGATTTCCCACTTTTTAGTGCTTTACTATTTTCAGGTCTCTAATTTTTAAAATGTAATTTACTAAAAACAGAAAGAAAATAAAAACCTTTTTTTTTTTTAATCTTCCTTTTCCTGCATACAGGTGCTCTATATTCCACTGTATTGTGTGGGCTGAGTCAATATGGCAAAACCCAGTTTCTTTTGCCGACATGTGCTGCATTGCGTCATTTATCTAAAATAATTTTTTCCATCTGTGTATAAAGATATATTTTGAAGATCATCTCTTATTTATAAATAGGAATACCCCCCAAATGGTATATCCATTGCAACATCTAAAACGTAGTGGTAGAATGCAATGTTCTAGTTTTTGCTGCAGCTCTGCAGAAACCATAATGGTGTATTTCATCAATGCAACGCTTCATCAGAAATAGCAAAATACATCTCACAGCCCTTAGCCAAGTGCTTAATAGGTTCAAAAATATAGAAGAGTTCTAGCAACAAAGCATAGCTTTTAGCTATTCTTGGAGTGACATTACTGTCCATGTTCCATTATTTGAAGCCTTACAGAGCATTTCTGTTACTTAGTAGACTTCATAATTATGTCATCTCTTCCCTCCATATTCCAAAGTGATGCAAGCTAGAGAAGATTCAGGCAGCACTAAAGTTTGTGTACTAAATGCAGAATTCACTGAGTCGAATTACATTTCATAACATGCCTATTTGCCCACCAAGCATTTGGAAGAAATGCCCACATAACAAGCATATTTTGTAGGATTGGAAGTCTAAGTGTATGGTGAAATGAGTAAAATAACAGATTGAATTGGATTAGCTACACTATCACAAAGAAAAACAACTGCTAAGTGGTCTTTCTGTCCGCTTCTGTCAATTGTTTGGTATAGTGTTTATTTGAAACTCTTCTGTAAGGGACCTTTGTGATTCCCCATCAATTTCTATCCGGACAACTGTTTGGTGCGCACCATTACAGAATTGAGAATAACGAGTTGGCATGGAGCATCACTTTGGAGAGATTGTGAGTGTGATCAATTCACTAACTCCCAGGTGAACTATAATCTGCTCAAAGCTATTATTGGGATCTTAATATCTAACTCTCTATTATTTGCAAAATTGAATATCTATTAAAGGTGGATCGATTTCATATTTATATTGACAAAATTTAATATATATCATAGACTGCCTTATACTACGAGACATAGCTAGTCATATGGTATTAAATACTACGTGAATATCCATTCTGTATTCAGGATCCGGATCTTTTACACATACATTTTTTGTCTGTTTTTTATCAATATACATTGGACTATACATAGTAGGCACAATATAACTGAGATTATTATGAATTAACTGCTTTTGAAATACAGGGTATTTGAATTCATGTACCTCACCAATTTGTATGATTATAATAGATATTTATTTTAATTCTAATATTAAACAATTATTGTTTTATTTATATCCTTGCATTTCTGGTCAAATTTGTAAGTGATTGCACTACACTTTGAGAGGTCTGCTATTTTTCATTGTTCCCATTTTTATATCAAATATCCCTCTACCCTACAGATAATTAAGAGTCCCAGGGATGGGGGAGGATGGCACTGTTAGGAAGCTCAAATCTATCTCATCCTGACTTCAATAGACAAGGGGTACCCTCACTTGATGGAAGGGAGTCCAGTCTCTCACTCAGTCTTGTCATTTCACAAATATTGCTAGAACATGCCCTTTTCTTACTCAAGGTTTAACTAATGCTCATATCCATTCTTTTTTCATCTTCCACCTCAAATACTGCAACCTCCTCGCATTTGCCTTCTTCTCACCCATCTGTACCTTCTTTTATCTGTCTTAAATGTATCAGCAAGACTGATCTTCCACTTCTTCCATTCCACAACTGCTATACCACTCAAATTCTTGCACTGGCTCCTCATTTCCTCCAGAATTAAAGTTACCCTCATCTATAAAGCTGTCCCCTGCCTCTGGACTGTACCTCACCTCTTCTATGATTACCACCTGCCTGCAAAACTTTTCCTCATCTATGGAATTCCCTACCATGCAGTGGTCGAAGTCGGCGTGTATACAATGATATGCCATACAGCCACTTCTACTACTGCCTTCTTTGTGAAACTATCAAATTCCATTCACTTACATTCCCATTACAATTTTCATACAGCCACTTCTAAATTTCCATACTGCCACTTCCAAATTTCCACTTCGACCACTGCTACCATGTCTAATAAAGCTCTACTCAGTCTTCAAATTCTTGAAATTTTCTGTGAAAGATCACTGACAAATTGCTGTTGTCCCAATATTCACACTGTTATCTCACAAGTAGGACTATCCTTGACCTTTGTTTTCATGTCTGCACTTATATTGTAATATCATACCTCTGAGAGACAACCCTGCTTGACCACTCCACTATGCTCTGACTTTGGCCTCTCTTCCCATCTCCAAAACTGTTGAACAACTGTCAGGAACCGCGGCGGCTTCAGGCACCACCGCGACTCGCTCCTGTCTGTGCCCCCGCGTCCCGGCCGTCGTCATGACGACCAGGACGTCACTTCCGCTGAGTCCCGGCCATTGCCAAGGCAACGGTCGGGACGTGCTCTGCTACAGCGCCGTGTCCCGGCATCTAGTGCAGCTTTATCAGGCCTTCCAAGTCACCTGCTGGAGCAGGCTTCTTCTTTGTGGCCAAAAAGGATGGCGGGTTGAGGCCCTGTATTGATTACAGGGGATTGAATAACATAACCATCAAAAACACGTATCCTTTGCCACTTATCTCAGTCATCTTTGACGAACTTAAAGGAGCGAAAATCTACTCTAAAACTGATCTGCGCGGAGCATATAATCTGATACGAATCCGGAGTGTCGGCGAATGGAAAACAGCCTTTAATACTCTGTGATCTGTGCTCAAAAAACAAGGTTCCTCGAAAATCACCTACCGGTCTATTGCTACCCTTGCCACTCCCAGTCAGACCTTGGACCCACTTGTCCATGGACTTTGTTGTCCACTTACCTCCATCCTCAGGGTGCAACACCATATGGGTTACTGTAGAAAGGTTCAGTAAAATGGCTCACTTCGTTCCATTGACTAAACTACCTTCAGCACGCACCCTAGCTTCATTATTCATTAAACACGTGTTTCGTATCCATGGCCCACCTGAAAATATAGTATCGGAACGAGGCTCTCAGTTCGTAGCAGCCTTCTGGAAGTCATTTTGTTCCCTGCTGGGTATTAATCTTAGTCTGTCATCTGCCTACCATCTGCAGTCAAACGGACAGATTGAAAGAGTGAATCAATCTCTAGAGCAATACCTGAGATTATATATTTCGAAAAGCCACGACAACTGGATGGACCTTCTTCCATGGGCTGAATTCGCCTACAACAACACATGCCATTCCCAACATTCCCCATTCTACTGCAATCTTGGGTATCACCCCAGAGCTAACTCATTGTCCTCTTTGCCTACCGTTAAGTCTTTTGAACCTAGGTCTACGGCAACCCGGCTTAGAAAAATCTAGAAGATGGTACATCAGTCCTTACTCTGAGCCTCCTTTAAGTCCAAGGTCTTTGCCAATCTTCACCGTTCCGCTTGTTCCTTTAAGATTGGAGATTTTGTGTGGTTATCGACCCGGAACATCAAGCTCTACCAACCGTGCAAAAAGGGCCCAAGTTTATTGGTCCTTTTCCCATCCTGAAACAAATTAACCCAGTGTCTTTCAGGCTGAAGCTTCCAGAATCATTAAAGATACCCAACACATTCCACTGCGCCTTGTTGAAACCCGTTCTCTCTTCCAAGAAGTTCAGACAACAACGACCTTCTAAACCTCAGCCCTTATCCATCGATGGACATCAAGAGTTTGAGGTCGAGAAAATCTTAGACTCAAAGAAAGGCCAAGGTTAAACTCATTTTTTTGTTCATTGGAAGGGGTATGGCTCTGAAGAGCAGTCCTGGGTGCCACAAAAGAATTTACATTCTGACAAGCTGCTTATTGAATTCTTTAAAAAAATCCCGGCAAAACCAGGTTGTCGGGGTTCCTTGACCCCTCCTCAAGGGGGGGTACTGTCCCGAACCGCGTTGGTGCCTAAAGACTCGCTCCTGTCTGTGCCCCCGCGTCCCGGCCGCCGTTATGACAACCCGGACGTAACTTCCGCTGAGTGCTGACAACGGTCGGGACGCTCTCTGCTACAGCGCTGCGTCCCGACATCTAGTGCAGCCGCGCGCACGCGCAATATAATTAGTGCCCAGCTGGGCTGTTCCTCCCCCTTCTCACAGATCTATTTCTATTGGGCCACATCGATATATAAGGCAGGAAGGGGCAAGCCCTCCCTGTCTGTTATAGTTCCTTCTTCTCAACATACTACCCTGCTTTGTCTTGCTCTCTGATTATCTCTTGGATCGTGATTATTGTTACCGACCTATTGCTTGGATTCTGACCTCGATTGATTGCTTGTGAGCCTTGACCTATTGCCTGGATACTGACTATGATTGTTTGCTTGTGACCCTTGATCTATTGCCTGGATTCTGACGCTGCTGTATTGCTTGTGACCTGTTTGACCCCGGCCTGGACCTTGGCATTATCGTTTTGCTGACACCCTCATTACTGCTGCTGGTATCATCACTCTACCTCTGCGTATTAACCTGCTCTACATTCTCACGGTATCAGCTCCTACTACTAGAATACAAGACCTGGGGGCATCAGAGTACCTGTGAGCGCATCTAGCTTTACGGGAAAAGTGGTTCCTATAGGTGAAGACCTCTGAAGCGGCTTTAGGAGCTGATACCTGGAGCGTGAGCCGTAACAACTCCTTACTTCACTCTATTCAATCTACAGTCCTTCACATGCTCCCTTGAAACCCACCGTTTCATACTTTGCCTTTATCTGTTATTGCTTGCACACTACACATTCTCTATTTGTACCTCATGTTGCTATTATGAGCAATTGTAGTCATGTATTTAGGATTATGCTGAATTGTAATTATACCTTTGTTTATGCTTCTTGTATTCATGGATGTTTTACCTGTATCTGTTTCTTTGCTACAGAATCTGTGCCCCCCTTATAAATAAATGTTGATGATGATGATGTGATGATGATGAATAAAAGTAAAGAGCAGGAGATTCCTAATTTCGTCCTGATATCACATGTGACATTCATAAGGTACATGTATCATTCCCACTGTATCCATATAATAATATTGAAATGAGTTATACCATTCCCATTTGGGAAATGATATCACTAGTCATGCTAGTTAATTATTGCATCCATTGTAAGTGAAATATGGTTCAATTTGACCTTGGATGAAGTACAATTATGTATTGTTATTAAGCAGTTCAACCTAAAATATGTTTGTACTTGAATAAAGGAAAAAAGGAATCCTTATACTCAAATAGAGCAAACAACTCCCCTGAAACAGATGCATAATTTCCAAATTTTTCACAGATGACTGAAATAGTCACAGCTCTCCTATTTCACCAAAAAGTATATATATATAGTACTGTGCAAAATTTTAGACAGGTGTAGAAAAAATACTGCAAAGTAAGAATGCTTTCAAAAATAAACGTGTTAATAGTTTATTTTTACCAATTACCAAAATGCAAATGGAATGGACAGATGAGAAATCTAAATCAAATCAATATTTGGTGTGACCACCCTTTGCCTTCAAAACAGCATTAAATCAAGGTACACTTACATGCAGTTTTGATGGAACTCAGCAGGGAGTTTGTTCCAAACATATTGGATAACTAACCACAGATCTTCTGCGTATGTAGGATTGCTCAAATCCTTCTATCTTCCTTCTATCACTTCATGTAATCCCAGACAAACTCGATTAAGTTGAGATCAGGGCTCTGTGGGAGCCATATCATCACTTCCATCCTTGTTCTTCTTTGCGCTGAAGATAGTTCTTGACATTGGCTGTATGTTTGGGGTCGTTGCCCTGCTGCAGAATAAATTTGAAGCCAATCTGATGCCTCCCTGATGGCATTGCATTATGGATAAGTACCTGCCTGTATTTCTCAGCATTGAGGACACGACTAATCTTGACCAAATCCCCAACTCCATTTGCTGAAATGCAGCCCAAACTTTGCAAGAAACCTCCACCATGCTTTATTGCTACCTGCAGACATTCACTATTATACCACTCTCCAGCCCTTCGGTAAGCAAACTGCCTTCCGTTACAGTCAAATATTTCAAGTTTTGACTCATCAGTCCAGAGCACCGGCCTCCATTTTTCTGCACTCCAGTTCCTATGTTTTCATGCATAGTTAAGTCACTTGGCCATGTTTTCATGACAAAGGTATGGATTTTTGGACTCAATTCTTCCATGAGGACCACTTCTGGTCAGACTTTTCTGAACAATAGATGGGTGTACCTGGGTCCCACTGTTTGTTTCCAGTTCTAAGCTAATGGCACTGATGATGTGTCTTTCATCTGATGCACTAAGTTTCCTTGTCGTCTACGGTCCTCAACATTGCCTGTTTCTTTGTGCTTCTTCAAAAGAACATAAACAGCACATCTTGAAACCCCAGTCTGCTTCAAACTCTTTGCCTGGGAGACACATTGATGATGCAGTATAACTACTTTGTTGCTTTGCTCAGTTTTGCCATGGTGTATGACCTGTAACATGAAACTCTCTTCCACAGCCTCACCTTTGCAGCAGTGTTTGGCTGTTCCTCACCCAGTTTTAAGCCCCCTATACAGTTGTTTCTGTTTCAGGTAATGACTGTGTTTCAAAATACATATGAAAATGTTGATCATTTTCACCTGTTTGGTATGATTGGTTAAACATACACTTGACTATAATCCTACAAAACCCCTGCAAGTGTACCTAGAAGAATCTATATAGTAGAATTTGTGACACCTTGCGACACAGACAATTTCTTGCTTCAAATCAAACAGGGCTTTATTGTTTGCATCACAGGAATAGCATGTAGTCTTTGTCAGGATGACACCAGCAAGCAAAACACAGTTGCCTACACCACCTGGTGACCCTAATGCTAATTATCACAGAGACCAGCTTTCTAGACACCGGTCAGCAATTGTAGCATAAGTCATAAACACAAATGTACAAATCTGGTTTATATACACAAGTCTATATATACAGTGCTTGACAGGGCCGCCTTCAGAAAAAATCGGGCCCAGTACGGGCCCCCCTGCCATCCGGCCCCCCCCCCCCTCATGAGCGCCCCCCCACATTAGCAACACATACTTTCATACTTACCTGGGAACGCCGCTGATCTCCGCTATTCTGTCTTCAGCCTGGCTGTCACCGTGACAGCCAGGCACCACGATCCGATCGCAGGGGTGGAGGATTCATTCCCCCTGCGATCATGTGATCTGTCACAAGCAGAGCACATGATCGCAGGGGGAATGAATCCTCCACCCCTGCGATCGGATCGTGGTGCCTGGCTGTCACGGTGACAGCCAGGCTGAAGACAGAATAGCGGAGATCAGCGGCGGGCCCCAGGTAAGTCTGTGCTGAGCTGTTGTACCGGGCCCCCTGGTGAGCCCGGGCCCGGTACAACAGTACCCCCCGTACCCCCCTGATGGCGGCCCTGGTGCTTGAAGTAAAATTAGAAAACATGGTATGGAAAATGTAAGTGAATAATATTTGACAGTTTACAATAAAGGCAGAAGGAGAAGTGGCAGTATGGCATACCACCATATGCAGGTCCACTTCGACCACTGTATACTTTGATTTGGGAGTGGTTTTCGTAATAACACATCTTCCTGTTTTGTCTTGTCTTGACAGACAGTGTGATTAAAGTTATTTACTTATTGCCTCCCTCCCCTCCCAACATGCACAGCTGTGCTCCACTGTCCTCTTTTGATGTGAGAAGCTGAGGAGCAGTGGGCACCCATTGAAGAGGTCCCCTGCATTTGCTGACCAGCCTTGAGGAATAAGTAAAAGTGAGTATCTCCATTTTTATTTTATGTTTTTTTATTTATTTTTTTTGTATTATTTTTTTCTTTTGTATTATAATTATTTTGCTTTCTATAAGGGCTACCCATGCTGTATCTTTGATTTAAAAACTATGGTGGATAAAATAATTATTTTATTGCCACCTCATGCTCTATATTTAACTTGCTGCAAGTCAAATATAGTGCATGAGGTGCCAATAAAATAAACATTGTATCCACCATAGTTTTTAAATCAAAGATACAGCATGAGGTGGTAAATAATAGTAATTTCTCTCCCAAATACCTTGCAAATGAAATATAGAGTATGACGTGACAAATAGTCATTTTTCTATGGTATAAAAAATCACTATTGCCACGTATATTTCATTTGCAAGGTATTTGGGAGAAAAAGTACTATTATTTAGCACTATTTGACTTGCTGCAAGTCAAAAATAGAGCGTAAGGTGCCAATAAAATAGTCATTTTCTCCCCTATACTTTGTGCGTCAAATATAGAGCATGAGGTGCCAAATAGTCATTTTTCTACCATATAAAAGTGACTATTTGCCACCTCATGCTCTATATTTGACTCACAAACTATGGTGGAGAAAACGACTATTTGATTGGCACCTCATGCTCTATATTTGACTTGCAATCTATCGGGGACAATTTCTACACCATAGTTTGCAAGTGAAGCATAGGGGGGTGCAGTGGTGTGATGCAGAGGGGGGTGCAGTGGTGTGATGAAGGAATATATGTGTGATGAAGGGACATATTAGGGCCGTCCATTGCCTTTAACAAATGCATATTTCATAGGCTTATTGTGTCAAGTTTTTTCCCCCGAAATCTAACACCTGGATACCTCCCCTCTAGAAATCCTGTGTCTGCAGTGGAGTCTGGACAGCGTTTTGCATGAAACAACACGGCATCTGGACCGCTGGAGGAGGTAAGGCTAATTTTTTTTTTTTTAAACACAAATGCACCCAGTCGAGTAGGTATGGGTCTGTGAGGCAGGTATTTGGTGTGTTCGCGAGGAAGGGGGGGGGGGGTATCTTGAAATTTTGCCTAGGGCGCTGAGAACCCTAGCACCGGCCCTGCCTACATTTAGACCTTTTGTCAAGACAACCACGTAGAACAACAGAAAAGTCAGATATAAGAAAAAACATGTAGCTACCTGACTTCTTATGCAATCCCAGATTGTTTTCAGTTGCAACTCATGATTTAATAAAAGTCTGCATATCATCAGGGCTGCCGAGAGGGGGGGCAGGTACTAATTACCCGGGCCCGGCATGCCAGGGGGCCCGGCCCGGACCCTCACTGGCCACAATTTTTATTTATTTATTTATTTTTGTATTGCTTAATCTTTTTTTTTTTTTTTTCTTTTGAAGTTTTTTTTTTTGGCGGTTGGGGTGGGGGTTGCAGGGGGGGGTTGCGGGCAGGTTCAGACCCTTCATTGGTGGGGGGAGCAGGGTAGTAAAAATAGATATACTCACCTGATCGCATCCCTCCTCCTTCCTCTCTGCTCTGTTTACACTGAATGTCAGGCGTGACGTCATCAAGTCACTCCGGACATTCAGTGAGGAGCACCGCAGAGAGGACCAAGAAAGAAGAGAGAAGAGAAGAGAAAGAACAGAAGAGAAGAAAAGAAAAGAAAGAAGCTAATAGAAAGGTAAGTAAAAAACATGAATAAAGCAGAAAAGCACACTATGAGGAAAAAGGATGGGGGGGGGGAGAGGCACAGAAAAGGAAAAGGGGGGAGAGGCACAGTATGAGGAAAAGGGAGGAGAGAGAGGCACAGTAAGGAAAAAGGGGGGAGAGAGGCACAGTAAGGAAAAAGAGTGGGAGAGAAGCACAGTAAGGAAAAAGGGGGAGAGGCACAGCATGAGAAAAAGGGGGGAGAGAGGCACAGTATGAGAAAAAGGGGGGAGAGAGGCATAGTATGAGGAAAAAGGGGGGAGAGAGGCACAGTAAGGAAAAAGAGTGGGAGAGAAGCACAGTAAGGAAAAAGGGGGAGAGGCACAGCATGAGAAAAAGGGGGGAGAGAGGCACAGTATGAGAAAAAGGGGGGAGAGAGGCACAGTATGAGAAAAAATGGGGGAGAGAGGCACAGTATGAGGAAAAAGGGGGGGAGAGAGGCACAGTATGAGGAAAAGGGGGGAGAGGCACAGTATGAGGAAAAAGGGGGAGAGAGAGGCACAGTATAAGGAAAAAGGGGGGAGAGGCACAATATTGAGGACTATTAATTTAAGATGGGGCAGTTTGGGTGCTACTGAATGTGGGGGTAAGTTTGGGGAGAATGAGGTCTCTTTATTAAATGTGCCTATGAATTATTTAATGGCAGTGAGGGTTTCGGGAAATAGGTATATTTCTGAAATGTAAATACTATTAATTTATTGCTGGGGCTGTTTGTAGGGAGGGTTTATTTATTAAATGTGAATACTATTATTTTAATGTTGGTGCTGGAGGAAGGCCTAATTATTAATCATGGGTGGTATTGATTTAACGCCGGGGATGGCAGTAATTTTCTAAATGTACCCATTTTTTTTTCAAATAGGGCCCCCAACATTCCAGGATCCAGACAAGCCGCAACTAAAGAAACCTGCAGCACAGGTGGTGTAAGTGAGAAGAACAGGTAGGAGAGAGCAGCAGAGTCTGTGAAATGTTGTGAATCTACTGGGGCAATCCAAATTTTTGGTGACCGTTCAATGGTGTACACAACAATGCAGGTTTTTTGTCTGTAGGAGGATGGCCTGACCACACTCAATGATGCATAGCCATGCCCCCAATTGTATGAACACACCCATCAGCAATTTTGCACCGCTGCAAAAAAAATTTACATTCTCAACTATAAGGGGGCCCCATGAAGTGTTTGTACCGGGACCTTGAATTCCTCTTGGCAGCCCTGCATATCATAGCAAAATATATGAGGCAATGGCTCCCTTGTATTCTTATGCATTCCACCCTGGAACACATAACCCGTAAGTGCCAAACCCGGACGTTCTGAAATGCACCTCCACTATCAAATGCACACTCTGACGGTATGTATTCCAGTTTGGCCATGACGCACTTCCTGTTCAGTTCCATACTTTCCTGGAAATAAGGTTTTGCCTCATTTTTAGATCTGATTTTGGCGTGAAGAAACAAATTGTGTTTTGTATCTACTCAGAACTTCAAATCTCAGATCTGTCGATTTTCTCTGAATCAATACTGCTCACCTGTAATATATATATATATTATATATCTAATACAAATTCTGTTACCTTATAGTATCCCTATGCAAAATAGACTTGCCTTATATAAACACTAACCTCTAGTTCTGGTTCCCTTTAACTGCTTTTACCACCTGCTCTTCACCATTAGTACGGATCCTGAAGGATTGCCTAAATCATAGCAACTTCTTAAAACTAATCTAATTTTTGCTAGTAATCCATATATACTTATAGATATCCTTGTTCATGCAGCAGTTAAATCAGAGTATATATCTTCTGAATAGACTGTGATCAAAGTCCAGAGAAAGCATAAATGTAAAGTTAAGTCTCCAACGTTCACTTTGGGGGTCTATGAAATTATTGCAACATGTATCTATTTTCCATAAAGCAACATCTGTTGTCTGGTTATTAAAGTAACTGTTCTCTTATTAGCATAAAATGTATCAGAAGGTCCTAAAAAGCATAGGAGCTTCATTTTGCTAATATAAAAAAATTTTATGAATATTTTTAAAGTGCCATCACTACAACGATACATTATAGTAATTACATAATTGTACATTTATATAAACTAAAGCATATCATTTTACAAGTTGACTTTATTTAATTTATCTGAGGAAAAATACTAATGCTTATGTATCTTGGAAAAATAATTGAATTGTTGTTCAAATGATATAAAGTTAGAATGTTCTACTTTTCTTTGGCTTTTCTATGTTGCTGGATTAAATAGTTGAGGTTTTAGTATGAGGCACATGACTGTATGGGCCAGTTCATGTTACTGCAAATAGATCTGACTGTGAAAGGTAGGAATTTTCCTGTCAATTAAAGTTCTTAACCACAACATTTTTAAAAGACAGAGAAAATTGCAAACTACAGTTCTGTACTTTATGTAATTCGCCAATATCTCATTTTTTAATTATTATTTCATTTTAATTTCTTTTTCTATTGACGATCAAAATGTATTTTCTACAAGGCTCCGTTTTAGAAAACCAGGTCCTACTTAAACTGCCTTTAGTACTCTCACTCTTTCCACAGGGTATATAATCTATAGCTACATTATTTACACCTCCTTTCCATTACACAGAAATGTCCCACCAAAATTGGAACTTCTGGGATGTTTGAGAGGTCACTTTATCCAAGCAACCTCTCGTATTAAAAAAGTGAGTATCCATAAAGTATTGGAATGTACTACCCAATTCCAAGAATTAGAAACTAAGCATACAAATTATTTAGATACATTTTACTTGGACAGACTCATATCGGTAAGGGGAAACTAATCTCTTATTATCTGAACAGGCAGAAGGTAATCTCAGAAGCTAAAATAAACATATGAAAAAGGAGACAAAACTGACAAAATACTAGCCTAGAAATTGCAAGCTAAAATTTCCCACAGAAACAGTTTCTCTATTAAGGTTGAAATAGGTCTAATATGATTTAGCCAAGTTAGTTAAAATTTAGAAGTTTGTTATCACAAATTATACAACTCTCCTAACTAGGCAAAATCTAACAATATATTACCAAAGATATAAATTATTTTTTATCACAGTGTCACCTCAATTGGGGTTAAGTAATTGGGGTCATAGAATTCAGCTAAATAGCTAGATCAAGTAATTAAGGGCCAAAGATTAAGAAAGCTCCTGGCCCAGATGGTTTTTCAATGGCTTATAATAAAAGGTTTAAGAGCATACTAAATATTAGCATATAAATTATACAAACTACACCCCCAGATAATTCATTATGTTCAAGTTGGGTTTGTCTCAGGGAGGCAAGTTACAGTAAATAACTGTAGAACAGTAAACCTAATACATATAATAAATAAAACCATGTGGTATATTTACTAAACCGCGGGTTTGAAAAGTGGAGATGTTGCCTATAACAACCAGTCAGATTCTAACTGTCATTTTGTAGAATGTACTAAATAAATTGATGGTGTCTTTAATTTAGATTTTAAAGCAGCAATGGCCAGACCCGCCTCCTGGATTACATTATACAGGCAGTAGGCCCCGAAATTGCCGCTTTAAAACTGACATTATTACTATGGCCATTACAAGTGACGTACGTATATACTCGAGTATAAGTCGACCCGAATATAAGCTGAGGTACCTAATTTTACCACAAAAAACTGGTAAAACTTATTGACTCGAGTATAAGCCTAGGGTGGGAAATGCAGCAGCAGCTACTGGTAATTTTTTTAGATTTATTCATTATTATGTTTTTAATTTACATCTGTATATGCATTTTTATATCATGTGTGTTTTTCAGTTTAATGCTATTTTGTTATTTTGATGTATGCTTTCACCCCCTATGTACATTGTTGTGGAAAATAAGAATATGTATACACATAAAATACAAATAAATTATTAAGTGTGTAAGTTGTGAAATTTGCAAATCTATTACTTGCAGTTTGGTGGGGTTGTCAGTTGTCAGGACTTGAGTTCCAGGGTCACTCTCACACGTTTGCAGCCACTATCAGAAAATATTTTGAACTCAACTGTTTAGCATCAGGAAAAGAAATCCCATACACTCTCTGTAGTGTTTCCTGTGTAGGATCCCCCCTCCAAAAGGCTGACGAGTTCTGTTATGAAGAAGGAGAGATGTGATGCTCCGAGGCTAGTGATCAGATTAGCGTGTCACAAGCAGGATCTAATTTGTCATTTCAACGTTTCTAAGCACAATCTAAGAGCAGCTTCCTTACCGCTTGTCGTCAAAGCTCCACAGCCAAGTTTAAAGAGTTTTGGCTACAGCCTTTTCCTTCCCCCGCAGTGGAACACATGTGCGTTCCACCAACAGGAAGTTCGGCATTTGGAACGCAAGTTTGCGTTCCAAATGCAAAACTTCCTGTCAGTGGAACGCACATGCGTTCCACTGCGGAACTTAACAACTGAGGGACCGGACACCAGGTAAGTTCACCCGTGTATAAGCCGAGGGGGCCTTTTACAGCATACAAAAATGTGCTGAAAAACTCGGCTTATACACGGGTATATACGGTAGTTTCTTCATGTAGAGATTTCTTAAAACCGCATTTTACATGTGTCGCTCATTCAACGTGGGGAAAATAGTGCCTGTCTGTTAAATGGTAAGTGTACATTTTCTTCTTGTCGCTCTTATACTCTTCGCTATTGTAAGGTGTGTCAGGATTTTCAGAGCCGGAAAAACCAACCACATCCAAATAAATTATAACTAGAATCTAATTGGTTGCTATAGGCAACATCTCCACTTTTTCCAAACCGCAGTTTAGTAAATATACCCCTTCTTTAACTAAAAATATTGCTACAAAACCTTGTACCAAGATGGCCTGTCTTAACCTGTGTTTAAAATAGGGATGTGCACCGGCCACTTTTTGGGTTTTGGGTTTTGGGTTCTGATTACCTTCAGGTTTTGGGTTCTAATGGGTTTTGCTAAAACACCCCCCTCAAGGTTTTGGGTTTTGGGTTTTGGGTTCTGATTTTTTCTTTAAAAAGCATAAAAACTGCTAAAATCCAAATTTTTGGGGGGTTTTTTTGTTTTTTTTTCACTCCTACGCTATTACTAACCTCAATAACATTCATTTCCACTCATTTCCAGTCTATTCTGAACACCTCACACCTCACAATATTGTTTTTAGGCCAAAGGGTTGCACCAAGGTAGCTGTATGACTAAGCTAAGCGACACAAGTGGGCGGCACAAACACGTGACCCATCTAGGAGCGGCACTGTAGTGGCAGACAGGATGGCAGTTTGAAAAGCTAGGCCCCAAAGAGCACATAATGCCAAAAAAAGAGGTGCAAGATGGAATTGTCCTTGGGCCCTCCCACCCACCCTTATGTTGGTGAAATTGGACATGCGCACTTTAACAAACCAATCATTTCAGCGACAGGGCCTACAAAACTGTGGCTGAAATGATTGGATCGTTTGGACCCCCACAAAATGAGCTGCCAAAGAAAAAAAAGAGGTGCAAGATGGAATTGTCCATGGGCCCTCCCACCCACCCT
The DNA here is from genome assembly GCF_038048845.1 of Mixophyes fleayi. Lineage (NCBI taxonomy): Eukaryota > Metazoa > Chordata > Amphibia > Anura > Limnodynastidae > Mixophyes > Mixophyes fleayi. The sequence goes on along the minus strand of NC_134404.1, from coordinate 191,224,386 downwards.
TATGTTACTAAAAAAAGGACATGCACACTTTAACAAACCAATCATTTCAGCGAAAGGGCCTACCAAACTACTGTGGCTGAAATGATTGGTTTGTCTGGGCCCCCACACAAAAAAAGCTATTCATCTCTCCCTGTACAAAGTAAACTGGCTCTACTGAGGCAAGATGTCGTCCTCATTCTCATCCTCTGATTCCTCGCCCCCTTCAGTGTGTACTTCCTCATCCTCACACATTATCAATTCGTCCCCGCTGGACTCCACAATCACAGGTCCCTCTGTAGTCTCTGGAGGCCATTGCTGGTCTTGATTGAAGAATTGATAATTAATTTTTATGAACATCATCTTCTCAACATTTTGCGGAAGCAACCTCCTTCGCCGCTCACTGACCAGGTTCCCCGCTGCACTAAAAACTCTTTCGGAGTACACACTGGAGGGGGGACAACTCAGGTAAAATAGAGCCAGTTTGTACAGGAGCTTCCAAACTGCCTTTTTTTCCTGCCAGTACAAGTAAGGACTGTCTGACATGTCTACTTGGATGCTGTCAGCAAAGTAATCCTCCACCATTTTTTCAATGGTGACAGAATCCAATGCAGCTACAGTAGACATGTCAGCAATCGTTGGCAGGTGCTTCAGTCCGGACCAGATGTTCTCTGCATCCCCGCCAGCGGGTCGTTTAGGAAATCTCAGCTGTTTACTCGCAGCCACAGGTGTGGAAGAAAATAACGGAGGAGCTGTTGCCCTGTCACGGTCCTCTTCAGATGACAATCTCCTGATCAGCAGGTCTTTGCACCTCTGTAGACTTTTGTCCGCCGGAAACAGAGACACAACATACGCTTTAAACCGAGGATCGAGCACGTTGGTCAGAATGTATTCCTCTGACTTTAAAAGACTGACCACCCTCGGATCCTGGCAAAGCGTACGAAGGGCTTCATCCACAAGAGCTACATGCTATGTGGAATCACAATGCTTTACCAGCTCCTCCCTCACTTTCTCCAGCTGCTTCTGCAACAGCCTGATCAGGGGAATCACCTGACTCAAGCTGGCAGTGTCGGAACTGACTTATCGTGTGGCAAGTTCAAACGGCTGGAGAACCTTGCACAACACGGGAATCAGTCTCCACTGCGCATCCCCACTCCTTTGCCTATGTCGTAGGTGGCTGTGTAGGCTTGAATGGCCTTTTGCTGCTCCTCCATCCTCTGCAGCATATAGAGGGTGGAGTTCCAGCGCATCACAACCTCTTGTTTGAGGTGATGGCATGGCAGGTTCAGACGTTTTTGATGGTGCTCCAGTCTTCGGTAGGCAGTGGTAGAATGGCGAAAGTGTCCTGCAATTTTGCGGGCCACCACAAGCATATCCTGCAAACCCATGTCACTTTTAAGATAATGCTGCACCACCAAATTTATTGTGTGGGCAAAACATGGCACGTGCTGGAAATTGTCCATATGTAATGCCCGCACAATGTTACTGGCGTACACAAATCCCCAGGAGAGTGTAAGTGGGGTAAGCCACTGCGAGATGATTTCCCTCAGTTTCTTTAAGAGGTTGTCGGCGTTGTGCCTCTTACTGAAACCGGTGATACACAACATTGCCTGCCTTGGAACGAGCAGGCGTTTCGGAGATGCTGATACTGATGCTGCTGCTGCTGTTGCTGCGGAAGGCAATGCATCTACCCAGTGGGCTGTCACAGTCATATAGTCCTTAGTTTGCCCTGAACCACTTGTCCACATGTCCGTGGTTAAGTGGACAGTGGGTACAACCGCATTTTTCAGAGCACTGAGGACACTTTTTCGTACTTCTCTGTTCATCCCAGGTATCGCCTGCCTAGTGAAGTGGAATCTAGACGGGATTTGGTACCGGGGACAGAATACCTCCATCAACCTTCTAAATCCCACTCCACTGATGGTGGACACCGGACGCACGTCTAACACCAACATAGCTGTCAAGGCTGCAGTTATCCGCTTTGCTATAGGATGACTGCTGTCGTACTTCGTGCTCATGGCAAACGACTGTTGTACGGTCAATTGCTTAGTGAAAGACGTAGCGGTCTTACGACTTCCCCTCTGGGAAGATGACCGACTCCCAGCAGCAACAGCAGCAGCGGCAGTAGTAGGCGTACCGCTGCAGGATCCTCCGGAAGAATCCCGGATTGAAGAGGACTCAGTCATGCCGTTGACATGGCCTGCAGGACTATCTCCAAACCAGATCGAGGAGGAAATTGACGAGGAGGGTGTTGCTGGTGTGGATACAACGGCACCAAGGGATTTAGGTGTCCCTGGACTGCTGACGGTCCTAGCTACAGTTCCTGAACTAAACACAGATTTATGAAGGTTCTTCAGGTGACGCATAAGGGAGGATGTCCCTAGGTGGCCAAGATCCTTACCCCTGCTTTTTGCAGCTTTACATAAGGTACATATGGCAATACATTTGTTGTCCGGATTGGGATAGAAATAATTCCAGACCGAAGAGGTGGATTTATTGGTCTTCTGGCCAGGCATGACGATGGGCTTTTTCATCCCATGGACAACAACTGTTTTTCCCCCTGGTGCCTCATTTAAGAAAACCACATCAGCATCCTCCTCGTCAAGTCCCTCCTCAGCGCCAGCTACATCAATGTCCTCCTCCTGGTGTACAACATTGACACCTTCATTATCCAAATCTGTAACTGCACTGTGGGTGATCCTTCCAGCATATGCAGTGGGCGTGCTGCAAATGGTGGAAGGAGCCACCTCTTCCCGTACAGTGATGGGAAGGTCAGGCTTCGCAACCACCAACACCCTTGGACTCGCCTTGGGGATTTGTGATGCCATGTCTTTAGAAGGCAGAGTTGTTTGCTGTGTTGTTGATGACAGTTTAACTCTCTTAAATTTTTTAGAGGGGGAAGAGGAGGAGGGCTTAGATTGTTGGGTGAAGCTGAACCACTAGTCATGAACACGGGCCAGGGCCTAAGCCGTTCCTTGCCACTCCGTGTCGTAAATGGCATATTGGCAAGTTTACATTTCTCCTCAAATGATTTTAATTTATTTTTTTTGATCATTTTAGTGAACTTTGGCTTTTTGGATTTTACATGCCCTCTACTATCACATTGGGCATCGGCCTTGGCAGACGACGTTGATGCCATTTCATCGTCTAGGTCATGACTAGTGGCAGCAGCTTCAGCATTAGGAGGAAGTGGTTCTTGATCTTTCCCTACTTTATCCTCCAAATTTTTGTACTCCATTATATGCAGCACAAGAGAGCATACCCCTAAACCACACACACCCGGCAAAGGCTTTAAAAATTATATGCGGCACAGGACAGTACCACTGGAGTTATACTGCAGGATCAATGAACTTTGTTATATAGCAGTACCAATGGACTTATACTGCAGGATCAGTGAACTTTGTTATATAGCAGTACCAATGGACTTATACTCAGGGCCGGATTAACCATAGGGCTAACTGGGCTACAGCCCAGGGGCCTCTGGCATCCAGGGGGCCCTTGAAAGTGCTCAGCAGCAGTATTGGTCGGTCGGGGTCGGAGGCGCCCCCGGCGCGATCAGTGCTGCTGAGCACTTTCACTGCGGTCCCCCGGCGAGCTGTAGTCTCCTTACTGAGGAGATCTCGTGAGTCTCACTCTCACGAGATCTCCTCAGTAAAGAGCGTAGAGCGCGCCGGGGAAGGAGGAGAAGGAGGTAAGTGGTGGTGGTGGTGGGGGGGGGGGGCGGCTCGGCTCACCAGGGGGGGTGGCTGCTCAGATCACGGGGGGGGGGCCCTCGCGGGGAATGGAGGCCCCCTTAGCCCAGGGGCCTCCATTCCCTTGATCCGGCCCTGCTTATACTGCAGGATCAATGAACTTTGTTATATAGCAGTACCAATGGACTTATACTGCAGGATCAGTGCACTTTGTTATATAGCAGTACCAATGGACTTATACTGCAGGATCAGTGAACTTTGTTATATAGCAGTACCAATGGACTTATACTGCAGGATCAGTGAACTTTGTTATATAGCAGTACCAATGGACTTATACTGCAGGATGAGTGAACTTTGTTATATAGCAGTACCACTGGACTTATACTGCAGGATCAGTGAACTTAGTTATATAGCAGTACCACTGGACTTATACTGCAGGATCAGTGAACTTAGTTATATAGCAGTACCACTGGACTTTTACTGCAGGATCAGTGAACTTATATAGCAGTACCACTGGACTGGACACAGGACAGCACCACTGGACTGAGCAGGACAGAGCACAGGACACCACCACTGGACTGAGCAGGACAGAGTACAGGACAGCACCACTGGACTGAGCAGGACAGAGTACAGGACACCACCACTGGACTGAGCAGGACAGAGCACAGGACACCACCACTGGACTGAGCAGGACAGAGCACAGCACCACTGGAATGAGCAGGACAGAGGACACCACTAACACACCCTCCCTCTTCCCTGATCAATGCCCGAGTGCAGAGCCGGATTTAGACCTCATAGGGCCCTAGGCAAGATACTGGTTTTGGGCCCCCCTCCGTGAAACAATCCATAGCAGTACTTTTTTAAAAAAAAATTAGAATGATTACTTTTCATTACTCATGTTTGCTGATGAAAAGAGAGGTTATTTCATTCCCTGCAAGTTGATATTATTGGTCCAACTCTGCGCACTGTACCTTGATTCTCCGTATGATGTCACTTCAGTCCCTGCATGCCCAGTCCAGGCACACTGGGCCTGCGCAAGCTCTCACAGCTCCCTCCTACAAAAAATGTATTTGGGCAAATAAGTTGAAGTACAGAAGAGAAAAAAATGTCCCCAACTTCATCACTTTTACTCCTCCTTCACACTGTTTCCCCTTTAGCACACTGTACTCCCTTCATCATCATGCTTTTGCCTTTCTATCATCACACTGTGCACCCTTTATCATCACACTGTGCCCTCCATATTTTTGCTCCCCTTGTTTATTTCCCCTAACACTGCCTGTTCCACATTTCTGTCATCATGCCCCTCATGCCCCTCTGTTCCATATTTCTATCATTATGCCCCTCATGCCCCATATTTCTATCGTTATGCCCCTCATGCCCCTCTGTTCCATATTTCTATTATTGTGCCCCTCATGTCTCTCTGTTCCATATTTCTGTCATTATGCCCCTCATGCCCCATATTTCTATCATTATGCCCCTCATGCCCCTCTGTTCCATATTTCTATTATTGTGCCCCTCATGTCCCTCTGTTCCATATTTCTATTATTGTGCCCCTCATGTCCCTCTGTTCCATATTTCTGTCATTATGCCCATCATGCCTCCTCCCTTAATACCTGTTTCAAACTTCTCTGACATGGCCCCTCTGTTAGTTAACTTACCTTCTATTGTCCGATGTCGCACTACCGCTGCTCCTCCTCTCTGCTCAGCCAGTGCTCCTCGCCGACTTCTTGCTGAAAATCACGTCGGGAGTGACGTCATCACGCCCAACGTCATTTTCAGTAGGAGAGGAGACTGCCGGGTCCCGTCGGTCAGCTGACTTCTTTTTTTTTTCCTACATCTTTATTTTTGCCGTTATGCCGGCGGACAGAGGGGGATGGCAGGCGGAGGGGAGCGCCCCTCTGCCTTGCCTAACCCCCTCACCGTCGGCTCTGACAGGGCCTTCTAGGTACCGCTGGACCCTAGGCAGTTGCCTAGGGTGCCTAGCGGGAAATCCGGCCCTGCCCGAGTGAAGATGGCGGCGGCAAGCGGGGACTAATATGAATCCGGATCTCGCGAGATCCGACGGCGGGATTATGATGTTTTGCCTCGTTTTGGGTTTTGAGATTGGCGGGAATACACGAACAGTGCTCGGATTAGGCTCGGATCGGCACTGTTCGGGGGTGTTCTGATTACTAAAATCCGAGCCCGCTCATCCCTAGTTTAAAACAGGTGTGACAGTAGTCAAAGAGTTAATTGTGAATTATGCTATATGTGTGCCTGGGTAATAAGCAACTTCATGGTTGTTCTGTGTCTGATGTGCTGTCGTGATATTTTGCTGATGTAACATAAGTGACATGCGTAAGGGTACTACAGTGAGTTTATCCATGAAAATGTATTCCCTCTAGCATTTACCATTTCTATTCCGCTACCTTATGTATCAGTTGTTCATCATACCTCTTACATTGTAAGCTCATTTGGGAAGAACCATATTTACCCTGTTTTATATCATTGTATGTCACTTGTTTGTATAATGATGCACTCAATGCACAGCTCTACAAAAAATGTTGTCACTTTATAAATAAAAGATAAGAATAAGAATATTCTTGTATGCTAAATAAAAAAAAAATTCAAAATCATTTAGGTTCTATTTATTTATTATTATATTATATCTAGTTTTATAGTTGTTCTGTGAATACTCTAGGAAGGAATCAAATACTTTTTGAAGTCTAGATTTTGCTGAAATGTTCAGATTCTTTTCATACCAGACCACACATTTGATGGTCATTGGCCGCATCTGGTAAAGATAAAACCTCAGTTTATGGGACACATGATAAACTAGTTCTGTCCAGAAGAATGAGCTGTCAAGAAAGTTTGGAAAGACAATCATATAATATGGTCAAAAATTTGCCTGTGTGTCCTATGAATATATTAAGTGTGCTATTAAGAAATATTCATTAGCATCAAGGAAATTATGGTGTCTTAGATCTATGTCTTCAATAGTATATGTTGCTTACAAAATGAATCATGTAAACAAACATATTTTGGCAGGTAACCCAACTTTTATTGTAAAATCTCACAATCATTTTATTAGTTTTGTGCACAAAATTTGGAGAATATGCAAATGTAAGTAAACACAAAATATTGATCTTTTTTTTAGCCACAACATCTGTTTTGTCAAACTCAAGTCATACCATGATAGTAAACAATTTAGCACAAAGCACATTCTGGTGCCCAGTCGTCGAAGTGGCGATATAGACATTTAGAAGTGGTGGTATGAAATTCGTTATATTGACAAAGGTTTACACTAAATGAAATGAGAGCTATTTTCCAATTTCAGATCATTGGCATACAAAGTTAAGATAAGTTCCAAGGGTGAGCCCTCCCCCATTGGTTTTTGCAAAAGTTGTTCTTTTTTCTTTGTTTAGAAGGATTATAGGAGGGAGGCAGAATAGAAAGCTTAGAGGACAACACGGTTGCAGACTTACATAGGATTTCAAAACACTATACACAAAAATGATATAACTGGGCGTTGACCTCTAATACATTAGGTCTCAAACTCAAAAGAAAGGAAGATGTATGTCTATATATAAACTAAAATATTAATAAATACAAATAAATATATTGCAACCACCACTTATGGACTTGGGAGAGGGTCAATGCTGCTCCTTATGGTAAGTTGTTGTGTGTCAACTTCTGAAAGATTACATTAAACAAATATAAAGTAAAGTAAAGTAAATATACCACCATAGAAATTGATATAACACAGTTCATTTAAAACACAATTTCCAAGGAAACCATAATGCTACTGTGGAGAAACGTAGCAGACCGGCTCCTGCAAATTACCCTCCCTGTTTCGCCAATGAAATTGTAGCCTATCATTAGTGTCCTTTGCACTTTATGATGAATTGCATACACGTGCATTCTCTGGTATATAGTATGGACATGCGCAGAGCAATTTAACACAAGTACGGCATGATATACGTTCCTTAATGAATTAACCCCTCAATGTTTAAACTGATTGCAGTGCAACTATGCAGCCTGTGTATCTCATATTTTGTAGGATTTACATTACTAATGTGGAAAACAGGAATACGCCAATCAAAGTGAATATGTGATCTGTCACATATCAATAATGAACACTAATTGTGCTGTATGTAATACATATACCGCATCGCTACACTGCAGTTAGTTAACATGTATTGTGTTTTCCTGTACAGTAATCCTAACTAGTGAAAGTCATAGCCGCGAAGCATGCATTTTAACGTAATGTCATATAGCATATGTAGAAACACAAAGCAAATCTGCACAAACCTTTTTTACTTTATTTATTCTCCCTGCATACAAAATTAAACTGAATTATCTTTAAGTTGGCTCATCAGAAGTCAAAGTTTTTATATTACTCAACTATACAAGATAGATATATGTTAAAAACAAAGGGCCAAGCTCAACTGTGCCAGTCAATTACAACAACAGTAAATGTAATGCAATGTTGTAATCTCTTTGTTTATGATTCACGCAAACAAAAACAAATGATAAAAAAATCATCAAAGGAGAAATAAAGTATAATAACAATTAAGAAGTAATTTATAATGAGTTGCATACTGTCCCATCCTTAATTACATTAGATCAAAGTAGGTTTGTAATTAATCACCGATCAAATAAGGATCATATTAAAGGTCCCAAATGACAGAAAAGTAGAAGTAGAAGTATAATATACTCAGGAAATATACACCATCTGTTAAAGCTTGTTTTTACATGCAGGGCTGGTCCATATGGTAAAATAGATAGAAGTCAATTGTCTAGAAATACTTACAGACCCTTCAATATTGATGCAATTTAAATAGAAGTCAAAGTTCATAAACCATCCCATTATCGCTATTCATAGTGAAGTGTAGGGCAGTAAATCACACTGTGGATAATTTAACACATTCTTCAACTTACATGTACAGCTGCATTTGATCATGCTCCTCAAGTTGGTGTACAGTCATTCTTGAAATTAAAGATAGACATGCTGAGCATTCCAAGCACTATGAGCAAGCCAACACGTACTTCACTCACTAATCATGAGGTTATTTTGGAATAAGTAAGGACTCAGTGGCATTTACATGCTTTTTACTAGTTTTTCTGATTTTAGCAAAATACATGTACATGGGCCTGGAACAAGAAACCATTGAACCCACTACTACTGTTATTAATGTTCGTTAGCATCGTCTTCTTTTGGTTTCTGTTTTGTGCTTGCTATGGGTCCGCAGTCTACAGTGAGTTCCTAAACTTTAGTAAAAATGCCATTAACAAACACATGTAAAACTTGGTTATTAGCATTAAAAAAATGCAATACCAATGTTAAGGCAATTTCACAAGAGATAATAAAACCCTAGAAACTTCTCCATGAAGTCTTCGACTATAGCAGAATCCCTTTATAGCCACAGACTACTCGTGTGTAACGATTTCAGAGGTAGGATTCCTTGTGTTAACCTAGATTGGCGCTGGACGACCAAGGGTGTGGAGTCTAATGGATTCTCGTGTTTTCTGTAAGGCGGAATGGCCTTAGCTGCCGAGAACCCGCAGGTCGGGGTCCTCTTTCCTGCCACTAGGTGTAACACAAGATACTCAACACAGTAGGAGAGGAAGAAGAAACTGGCAGCAATCAGAGACACTGAGTCTGAATAAGTACACACATGGTTAATAATAGGCTCTGGTGGCAGGTGGAGTGTCAGATGAAGCCGGGGTCTGGTGCACAGACGGACAATGAGGTACAGAGTCAGGAGACAGATGGATAGTCAGAATGGAGTCAGGGTCTGAAATACAAGGAGTCAATGAACAGGATAGCAACTCAGGGAGAGAGAGCACAGGAACCGAACAAGGACCAGGAGTCAGACAAGCTGAGACACTTGTTGCTCTGACACTGCTACAGTCTCAGAGTGAGGTTCAAATTCTCTGCAGAAAGACTATGCTGCCTCCCAGCCGGTCACATGACCACTCGAACCAAGAAGTGCTGAGTTCTATGCAGAGGGAGAGAAAATCAGCAATACAGGAGTGTGGATCAGTTAAGTTTGTGACATTGTGGTAGTAGAGGTACATTAAATATGATATTGCTGGATGGGATGGACAAGGTGCTGGTTCCATTGCTTAGAGAATCTGGTCCATGATGACATGAATTTATTGCACATTTAAAGCAGATTTGTCAGTTGCACATTCATCCTGCCAACATCCCATTCCACTACATCCCAAAGGTGCTGTATTGGATTGAGATCTGGTGATCTGGATGGATCCATGGATTCATGTTTTTTATGTCAAATTCGGACACTACCATCTTCATGTCACAGTAGAAATCAAAATTCAACAGACCAGGTGGCATTTTTTCAGTCTTCAACTGTCCAGTTTTAGTGAACCTGTGACCACTGTAGTCTCAGTTTCCTGTTCTTAGCTGACAGGAATGGTCTTCTGTTGCTAATGCCCATCCATTTCAAAGTTCAACATGATGTACATTCAGAGATGCTCTTCTGTATACCCTGTTGTAACACATGTTAATTTGAGTTTCTGTCACCTTCCTGTCAGCTTGAACCAGTCTAGCCATTGTACTCTGACCTCTCTCTCATTAACAAGACATTTTCGCAAACAAAACTGCTGCTCTCTGGAAGTTTTTTTGTTTTGCACAGAATTCTCTGTGACATCTCCATACCTTTTTGCGTGAAAATCCGAAGAGATCAACTCATGGCACCAACAATAATTCCATGGTCAAAGTCGCTTAGATCACATTTATTTCCCTTTACAATCTTTGGTTTGAACAACATGCAATTATGTTATAATCAATTTCAATAAATATAATATGATGGGTAATGTAGTGGTCCAAATTCAGCAAATGCCAAGTTCAGCAACATACATGGAACCTATTTTGAAAAATTCCCAAAAATGACAAGCAGCCAAAACAATAAATAAACATGTGACTTGAATTTGCCTACAGTCAAGGCAAGGTAAGCTGGCAGGGATTCAAGAACCTGTAAATTCTAAATGTATGTGCCACAAAGCTATCAATGAAATGAACACAACACAATAACTAACCCATCAGCAGACAGAAGCCAAACCTAACAAGAATAAACAAAAAATAATAAATACAAAGGGCCTGATTCATGAAGGAACATATGTGTGTCATATTTTGCTTTAAATTACTCTGCACATGACCAGAAATAAGCTATACACCAAAGAACGCAAATGTATGCAATTCATATTCAAGCGCAAAGGATGCTTAAGAGCAAAGGATGCTTAAGATAGTCTACGATATCATGGGCATGAATGGGGAGGGGACTAGGCGTATGCACATAGTCAATGTACAGTAAGGGCATGCCAAGCTCAAGGACACACAGCAGTGTCCGATTTAAGCTTTGGGCATCTATATGGTATGAATTTTTCAGTCATGTCACTTGCACCAACTACAGGTCTGGTGTAAGTGCCTATTGATAGTGATGACGGTCAAGTAGGCATGCTAGAACATGTGTTTGTAATCAAGAGCAAGTGTAACAATGCATTTTATGTACAGTACACATTATTTACATCCTGATAAATTTATTTCATGGTGGGGGAATCTTTCTTTTAATGATTTTTCCTTAATAACTAAAACTGGACAGAATGATCTCCCTAATCCTTAAGCAATCCCAATGTCTGCCATAGTGAAAAGTTTACCCAGTCTAGTTAGTGAAGCACTGGTGTCTTTATGGGGACCTGAAATTACAGCGTGCATCTCCTCAGACCCAGCCCCATGTTGAAAGGCATCAGCATTTTTCTTGACTTCCCTGATCTGTGGGGTCCAGGGTAGAGAACAAGATTGATAATTTTTCCACCCCAGTGGTCACAGTATAATGAACTGCGGACACTAAAGCAGTCTGCCACTAAATGATGACAGAAAAGAGTCCCAAGGACTTACCAATGCCACCTGCCAATCACAAGTGACCAGCGTGGGTAACTAATTATGATTGGTTGTAGGCAAAAAGTACTACCTACTTTCATCATTTCATGGTGGCTACTCTGCTTGGAAAAACCATCTGGCTTTTCTCCATACCTCAGACTTTACACAAGTGTTCTAGTAAAAAGCCAGTTTCATCAAACTCAGCATAACTGTATGCATTTACCTGTGTGTAAAGTTGTCCACCATAGCGTGCCACATATTGCATGCAAATGCAACCTTTTTGTTTGTACTTTATTATCATGTTTTTTTTGTTTTGTACCTGTGCTCATCTATTGTAATGTGTACTGCTTCAATACAGTGAGCATTAGTTTTCTTGTGGTCCAGTAAATTTAGGAACTACTCCTAATTTCAGACTGATATATGACTGCCTGAAACCTAAAGTTTTCCAAAGCTTATTTACTAACATTAGTAAACCATTAACTATAGTAACCAATTAGCAATTCATTTTTTGGGTAGTACAAGTTTGGAAATTAAAGTAAGTACCCGAATGTTTGCAACAGTTTACTACAAATGTTGCTTCTAGATGCAATGTAAGTAAATGAGCTTTACTATGCTCTTCTGCTGAAAGGGCAGATGTTATTTTGTTACTGAGTACCAAGAGCCAGATTAAGGATTCTGAAGTATGTAGTCAGGGCCACCATCAGGTACTAATGCAAAGGGCCTAGACTCATCATGTGGCCAGCCAACAACACCTGGTCTGTAAAAAGAGAGGTATGGCCTCTCTCTTCAGCAGAAAGAAGCAGAGAGAAGCTGCCTGAGAAGCACAACAATGGGAGCTCAACCCTCTGCATAGTCAATAGCCCACCAACCAGCTTACCCGCAATTTTTTAATGACGGAATCCATATCTTAGAGAAAACATCACATGGCACATGGAGGCACATGCAGGTAAGATGGATGGACATGGACATGAAAATATCCTCCTTCAAGAGTCCTACAATTGAAATTTCCATTGTGATCTGTCTAGCGGTAAATAGCAGAGGACTACAAGGAGGAACTGATTAAGTACATGATTGCATGATCCACTGGCTTTCAGATCATTTAGGAATCTTACTCCTGGCTGTCCTGACAGGTAGCTGTCATCATCATCATCAACTATTTAAGACCTGTTGTTGTAGAGGGGCTTCTCCTAAAAAAAGTTAAGGCCAGAGAACAGCAAGTTAAGGCAAGTATTGTTAAATAAATATTAATATTTGTTTAAAACTGCTTAATTGAAAATGACATCTAAATTGTGCCACGTGCAGACTATGTTTAAAATGTTTTGCTAATGAAGCCAGAATAAGGGTGGATTGCATACTTTGTTGTTGACATTGGCTTGACTAGTTTAAGGTTGTACTTATCAACAGCGTGGCCATGAATCCTTATCAATATTACACTGGAGAAGTGTAGGAGTGAGCGGTGCATTTGGAGATGGGAGGGGGGGTTAGGTATCTCTTTAAGATATTACTATGGTGCCAAGTAATTCCTACATGTTCCTTTTTGCATTTATTAATTTGATAAAGCTCTGCAGCTCTCCCGCAGGCTTAGATACGCAATGACCCTACTCCCGCTTTAAGTTTAACCAATATTTTCTATATATAATGGGAATTTGTATGCTGTTGTCTTGATATTGGGGCTGGTGTTATGACTGCCTTTGTTTTGTATCTGGCAGCAGTACCTATAATCCATCAGAGGTGCTGCTGCTGTCCTGCTCCTGAACTCTGCAACATGCCTGAAGGAGTTAATCTCCTTGTCTGATGCTAATTAGAACTGCACCTGTTGCACTGCTTTAAGTACCTGCCTCTAGCTGTGCTCTGAGCAGTTCATCCATTTGTTCCTGGCTGCTGCTAACCTGCTCCTGTGCTATTTGGTATATACCTGCTGGACTGAACTTCTGTGTATGACCCCTGCCTGTACCTTGGACCTTGCCTGCTTGCCTGAGACCCCAAATCATTTGCCTGTACCTTGGACCATGCTGTTTTGCCTGTTGCCCTGACCTTTTGGACAGACTTCTGGACTTCGCCTATTTGCTTGATCTCTGCCTGGCTATTTGGATTTGTTTGTCTGGTCTCTATTTGATCCCTGGACTCTGTCTGCTTTCCTGGACAGCCTTGTGCCTTCTGGACTGGGGTAAACTTATTATACTTGTTCCTGCCATTTTACTATACAGTCTCTTTTGGAACCTGTTATCCGTGGATTTGAGTTATCTTTGTTAATATATTTACCTGAATAAAGACTCTTTGCCTTACACTTCCATTGCACTTTGTGAATGCACTGGGATTCATAACATGATGAACTGCCATACAATCTGGGCCTGCTGATTGCACGCCCTCTGCCTTAGTCCTGGAATTCCTAGTGTTGTTGCATTGAACTCTGTGTTTGGCTATTAGACATGTCTGTAAATCCACAATTACAAATGCTGCAAATGGACATTGTTCAGCTCCGTTACTAAATCATACAACTATCCACTTTACTCCAAGAACTGCTTAAAACTCTTCCAGCTTTCAACACTAATTCTGATTTTATAGCAACAAACTCCTCTAATGAAAGCATTCAGACTGCAGAGAATCCTCCCAGAACTTTTTCTGACATTGGTGCTGCATCTATGGTATTGCCAGCGGTCCCTAACATTAGGGATTCTAAACGACCAATCTACCTGCGTCCCCCTCTCACTGAGGAGGAACGATGGCGCAGAAGGATTGGTAAACTATGCCTCTACTGCGCCAGTGGCGAACATTTCTTACAAAGTTGTCCGCTCCGCAGACAACAACATCCTATGGAGCAGCCTTCAGTGTGCTCCTCTCCAGACCCTGGATTGTTCTGCACGTCACCTCCTGTTGCTTTACTTCAGCCTAATCTGCCAGTTCCAGTTGCCGCCTGTCCTGCGGTGCCAGTTCCAGTTGCCGCCTGTCCTGCGGTGCCAGTTCCATTTGCCGCCTGTCCTGCGGTGCCAGTTCCAGTTGCCGCCTGTCCTGCGGTGCCAGTTCCAGTTGCCACCTGTCCTGTGGTGCCAGTTCCAGTTGCCACCTGTCCTGTGATGCCAGTTCCTGCTACCGCCAGCACTGAGTCTCCGGCCATTGCCTCCTTTTCCGAGGTGCCAGCCTCTACCTTCGGTCCTGAGTCTGCTGTGTCCGGTCCTGAGTCCGCTGTGTCCGGTCCTGAGTCCGCTGTGTCCGGTCCTGAGTCTGCTGTGTCCGGTCCTGAGTCCGCTGCCTCTACTCCCGGGTCTTCAGCTGCTGCCTCTACTCCCGGGTCTTCAGCCACTGCCTCTACTCCTGGGTCTTCAGCCGCTGCCTCTACTCCCGGTCTTCAGCCACTGCCTCTACTCCTGGGTCTTCATCCGCAGCCTCTACTCCAGGGTATTCAGCCGCAGCCTCTACTCCGAGTCTTCAGCTGCTCCCTCTACTCCCGGGTCTTCAGCTGCTGCCTCTATTCCCGGGTCTTCAGCCACTGCCTCTACTCCCGGGTCTTCAGCCGCTGCTTCTACTCCCGAGACTTCAGCTCCAGAGGGGGCGCTGCCCTTACAGTCTGCTCCAAAGGGGGCGCTGCCCTTGCAGTCTGCTCCAGAGGGGGCGCTGCCCTTACAGTCTGCTCCAGAGGGGGCGCTGCCCTTACAGTCTGCTCCAGAGGGGTTGCTGCCCTTACAGTCTGCTCCAGAGGGGGAGCTGCCCTTACAGTCTGCTCCAGAGAGGGTGCTGCCCTTACAGTCTGCTCCAGAGAGGGCCCTGTCCCTCCAGCCCATTCCAGAGAGGGCCCTGTCCCTCCATCCTGTTCCAGAGAGGGCCCTGTCCTTCCAGCCCATTCCAGAGAGGGCCCTGTCCCTCCAGCCCGTTCCAGAGAGGGCCCTGTCCCTCCAGTCCCCTACCGAGTTGCCTGTCCATGCGGTCCAGCCCGAGTTGCCTGTCCATGCGGTCCAGCCTGAGTTGCCTGTCCATGCGGTTCAGCCCGAGTTACCACTTGGTACTGTCTGCATTGAGGCATCTCATAGTGCTGTCTGCTCTGAGGCATCTCACAGTGCTGTCTGCTCTGAGGCATCTCACAGTGCTGTCTGCTCTGAGGCATCTCACAGTGCTATCTGCTCTGAGGCATCTCACAGTGCTGTCTGCTCTGAGGCATCTCACAGTGCTGTCTGCTCTGAGGCATCTCACAGTGCAATCCAGTCAGAGTGCTGTGCCCAGTACGGGCTTCCCATCAAGTGTGCCCAACTTGCCATCCCAGTCGGGGACTCCTGCTCTGCCGTTCCAGTTGAGGACTCTCCAGAGACTGCTGCACAAGCTGGGTACTCTCCAGAGACTGCTATTGAGCCTGAATGCCCAAAAGCCTCTTCCGAGCCATCAGATCCTACTCCAGTCTTCTTTGATGGAGACATCAAACAGTTTGTTACGGTACTCGAACTTTCCATCAAACAGTTTCAAGAATGTCCGGATTATTTTGTTGACCAATTTAACCAAGTGGGTTCAATTATTATGTGTTTTAGAGGGGAGCTACAAACCTGGGCCTTCTCATTACTAAATTCCGATGACCCCATTATTCATAATACAATGGACTTTGTTAATGCTGTTTGTCAGAAGTACACTCCATCCACAGTCAAGTCATCTGATCAAGATTTTTCTGTGCCCGTTCCAGCCTGTTCATCAGTTCCTGCACTTGTCCATAAGACCTCTATGAAAGTGTCTTCCATCAGACAGTATAGGTCACCTAAGGAGAAGGTTAACAAGAATGGAAAAACCTTTGCTTTGCCACTTCAGTCACAACAAACACCAACCTTGGTGACTGGCTTTTTGGGCATATCATCATCTGGTGATAAAATAAAAGGTCCTATCCCGACTCTAGGCTGGGACTCAGACTCTGAAAGTGAATTTGTGAAGGATACTAGAGAGTTAGTGGACGAACTTTACAATTCTTCTGCTTCTGAAGAATTGGGTCTTTTCTGTACTACATTAGAGAAGAGCCCAATTGTGTCTCCAGGGAGATCTTATAAAAAGAATAAGAAGAGGAGAAAAACCTGAAGGGAGCATGTATGGAGCATCTGGAATCAGCTCCTTAAAAGGGGGACTATGTTATGACTGCCTTTGTTTTGTATCTGGCAGCAGTACCTATAATCCATCAGAGGTGCTGCTGCTGTCCTGCTCCTGAACTCTGCAACATGCCTGAAGGAGTTAATCTCCTTGTCTGATGCTAATTAAAACTGCACCTGTTGCACTGCTTTAAGTACCTGCCTCTAGCTGTGCTCTGAGCAGTTCATCCATTTGTTCCTGGCTGCTGCTAACCTGCTCCTGTGCTATTTGGTATATACCTGCTGGACTGAACTTCTGTGTATGACCCCTGCCTGTACCTTGGACCTTGCCTGCTTGCCTGAGACCCCAAATCATTTGCCTGTACCTTGGACCATGCTGTTTTGCCTGTTGCCCTGACCTTTTGGACAGACTTCTGGACCTCGCCTTTTTGCTTGATCTCTGCCTGGCTATTTGGATTTGTTTGTCTGGTCTCTATTTGATCCCTGGACTCTGTCTGCTTTCGTGGACAGCCTTGTGCCTTCTGGACTGGGGTAAACTTATTATACTTGTTCCTGCCATTTTACTATACAGTCTCTTTTGGAACCTGTTATTCATGGATTTGAGTTATCTTTATTAATATATTTACCTGAATAAAGACACTTTGCCTTACACTTCCGTTGCACTTTGTGAATGCACTGGGATTCATAACAGCTGGTAGGAAAAATTTGCCTTTTATTCAACAGAAATGCTATTTATTTAATGTCTGGGCTGGAGGGGGTTATGATTGTTTATTAAATGGGAATGCTATCAGTTTAATGTCAGGCTGATTGGTGCGGAGGTGGCCTAATTATTAAATGTAGGTACTATTTAATGTCAGGACTGGTTGGGGGAAATGTATATGCCATTAATTTAATTTTAGGCCTGGTTAGGGGAAGAAGGCATATTTATTAAACAAAAAATGTTATTAATTAATGTTGTACTGGTTAATGATAGCGTGGCCTAGAGTGTTCACTCACTTTTCAGCTTTCTAGGTGAATAGTGCCAATCTCTTTTCCAAACAGGGACCCAACATTCAAAGATCCGGCCAAGCAGCAATTGAGCTTAAGACACAAGCAGCAGAACCAGGAAGTTAAAGTTGAATGAACAGATAGGAGAGAAGGACATGTTCATAGGTCTGTGGGACAGGTGGTTATTCTGGGTGCCATGGTTCCACATTACACTTCTGCATCCACTTTTTAAATTTTAAGCAGACATTCAGGGCGCAAAATGCATGTAACTCTAAATGAGGGTAGAAGTCTGAGCCATGTCCTACACTCTGAATTAAAAGTTAAAATAAGTCCTGGCTGATTTTGGATGGAATGGAAATAAAACTAGAAATGGTTCTATACATTAAAATTAACATTTGTAGCAGTGCTCGAAGTGGTGGTCTATTCAGTGGCATGTCATACCGCCACTTCTCCAACTGCCTTCATTGTAAAACTATAAAATTCTGTTCATTTACATTCTCATTACATTTGTGATACCGACACTTTTAAAATCCCATAGCAGAATTTCGACTACTGATTTGTAGCATATAATAAACATAACAATGACACCGCACTTTAAAGCACGTATTAGCACTGCACATGAAAACTAGCATTGAAACCATAAATAACTGCATCTTCAACTGCTAAACATTTTGGGCCTGATATATGCCCATTGCATCAATTTGCTCTGCGTACCTACACCTATGTAGAGTTGCTTACATCAACACTTGTGCCTGCTTGTGCTTCAAGAGGAATGATGTGGGAAAAGAAGCACTTTAAAGTAATCAAAGTACATTAAGGGCATTTTTTGCAGAAATGCGAACCGACGATATGTCTTTTGCAGCCATATTATTTTCACCAGTCTAAGGCCTGGTGCATATATACTTTGATTTTGATAACGATCAGCACAAAGGGTACATGTAATAACAAAGGGCATTATTGATTTAAAACATAAATGGCTAACTTAAACAGTAATTATTTAGAAGAAAAACAATAAAATTGAAATTAATGAGAGGGGGGGGGGGTTACCCTAAAGTGGTAGTGGGATCAGTTTAGAAGTGATTTAGAAGTGATGATTATTCTCCTTCCATTTAGGCAATTCCAGCCAGACCAAACTTACAAAAGGTCTTGCAGAAAACGTATACTGGGAAAGCTCCAAAATGTAAAGGATTGCTATAGACCTTTACTATGTGTGTGCTTAAGCTGAGAAAGTGGCATTCCATCCAAAGTCAGCCAGGGTGACTGTCAGTTTATTTTTTTATAGATTACCACTAAACATCATTATATAATTCTCAATTTTATTGCAATGGGCATTATGATGTCTTTCAGCTAACTTCAAATCACAATTTGCTTATTAATATCTTTCAGCAACCTGTCTGCTCTCAGTTCTTTCTGCACTGATTTTAAATTAGGTTATTCCAGATTATAATTAATTTTTAGTCTGTAAACTCTCCTGGTGCCATTGTGATGTCAAATCAGGGATTTACTTATTTAAATACAGACTTGTACACTCTGTGTTCTGCTAATTAATTTGCTAATTTTGCTCCTTAAATGACATACGTTTTACATTTATTTAGATGCAGGCTGAGAGAAAGCTGTGAGCTTAGTACATTTCTGACATATTTTTACGGATCTGGCCCTTGTCCAGGGGAATAAACCAGGGATGTAACAGGATCAATTTAATCTTTTTAACCTTCTCTTCTATTTCCATTAGTTCTTCATCTGTAAAATTTTAAATTCACAACAAATACATAAATTACTTAATCTGTTTCTTAAAATTGCTACACACAAACAACAACCATTTTGGACCATTCCAACAATTACTCTGTGCTCTTTGGTGACAGAAAGACAGAGAGCGTAGCCAGACCCATGTAGAGACATATGGTGCTCTCCAACTGGAACAAAATACTAACTGAACACATTTTAGAGGAATAGTTGTTATTATGGAAAGGTATTTGATATAGAATAGTAAGGGATCACGCAAGCGAAATACAATTGGAAATAGATAATAATTGGCATTAAAGTAAAACAAACATTAGATTTTCATTCAAAACTTAATTGATTTCACAAATATTAACAATCACAATTACCAGAATCTTAAAATCCTATAGGAATTACAAATATCTAACATTTTTACCAGTTATCATTTAAGTACTAAGTATTTCTTTCTTCGTAGGTTATTTGCAACTAAATCTGAGGCTGTAAGTAGCAAATCAAGTTGAGTCGCTGTACCTTATGGAGTTCTTTGGTAGTGTCAAATTAATAATAAAAGGTCCACCTGATCTCTCAATAGGGACCAGTAGTAACAGTAAAATCCTTTCCACCTGACCATGACTTACTATGTCATTTAACTTAGCTATCCATCCAACCAATTCCAAGGTGAAAGGTTTTGATCATCTTTGTCCTCTTGAGATTAATTGTGTGTACTGGGGTCCAAGTCTGCACCTCTGGTTGCTCGCTGTATTCCTGGGGGTATATTTGCTAAATTGCAGGTTTGAAAAAGAGGAGATGTTGCCTATAGCAACCAATCAGATGCTAACTGTCATTTTGTAGAATGTACGAAATAAATGATAAATAGAATCTGCTATAGGCAACATCCACACTTTTTCAAACCCGCAGTTTAGTAAATATACTCCTTGATGTTGTCACAGTAGGTCTCTCCTCTTTTGTGACAGCAGCATGTCTTGGTCCTTTGTTTCTATTTTACTCTAGCCTGTTCCCCTTTTGGTCTTTCTTATTTTTTCCCCTTCGCCCCTTATTATTATAGATTCTCACTTTCACTCACCACAGATATAGTATTAAGATCTCAGTCTCTTCCTACCAGCTGATCACTGTATCTCGGTAACAGATCTGTATGACCAACTCTATCACCCATTCTGTCTAAAATATTTAATTTATTTATTCTATCTGGTATACTTCCGGAACCATTCAAGCATGCAGTAATTCTGCCAGTTGAATATTAACTCCCTGGATGAAGGATCTTCACCAATTGCTCCTAACATACTACAGCACATAGGGCCTGATTTATTACCGATCTTACCTGACGTTTTTTGCGGATCTTTTGAAAATCCTATCTGTGCATGCCCAGAAAAGGGAGATAAGAAGGAAAATCCAATGCGTAAGCTGAGAATTTCTTAAGTTTAGATGAAAATCCTTGTTAACTGCACTTAAGAAGATCTCCAAACACTTAAGAAAAAAGGGTTGGGAATGGGAGGGGAATGGGCAGAGATCTGTACGAAGTTAAGAAGAGTAGGCGTTATTTGTATTGACTTTAGAAGAGTAGGCGTTACCTTCATATCCGTCGAATAGTTAAGAAGAAATGCTATGAGTTTTATCTTAACTTCTTGCTTAAACTTAAGGAAGCTCAGGGTCATGTTTAAATCCAAAGCAGCTAGAGTAGCAGCGCTGAAGAACAACACAAAACTGTTCAAACAGCTTCCTTCGTTTAAAACACTCACAACTAAATATGCACAACATACATCTTAATACACTTCACAAAAATATATTTTATATTTAAATCAAACATTAAACAGTGTGCACTTTTTTTAAAAGCAACCACGATTGTAGTGCAAGGGAAAACAATATGTACATGAAATAGACTAAAAAGAAAAGCTGAGCACCCACGTCTCTCATAACACACTGTTTTATTTTAATAATTTTAATTAATGTAACAATCTATCACGTAAATTATTATTATCAATTCTACAATGAAATATTACAAGCCTAAATCCTTGGTACATACACAGTTTAAATTTTTGGATATGGAAATTCACAACACATGCATTACTGGCAACATGAAGATTTAAGGATAAACAATAAAGAATTACACACACACATTCTCTTGTTCTCCAACATGAAAAATGTAACTGTAAGTTTGAATTGTAAATAACCGTGGATGCAGATTTAATGGCTAATAATTTGCAATCATAAATATGCACGACACTAGCCATAGTAAACTCCGTAACATAAACTAGCATACTCTTCTATAAGTGACACATTGGAGTAAATCCACAGAAACATGGGGATACACAAAGTCCACACAGATACAGGCATGATTCTGGATTCAAACTTATGACCTTACTGTTGCCAGCTTATTTGTCTAATCAGTAAGGCATACTTCAGATTGAACCAAACATACAACACAACACAGGACCTAGTGGCATCCTAAAGTGTTAATGAGCATAATTAAATGAACAATTGCACACACCTTCTTAGTTACAGACATAAAGGATTATGTTTTGGTTTTTAAAAATTATAATAAGAAAGTCTATGCTAATGCATATCAGAATAATTTGCAATCAGAAATAAAAGCAAACATTTTTTAATCAGTATAAAAGGAAACAACAGATTTTTGTAAACAGCATTGCATTGCATAGAACCAGCATCAGATCTCATCATCTGATACCAAAGTGGCCCATACACCTGCATATACTTTTCTCATTACAATCCACTATAAAAGACTGCTTCGTGCACACTTGAAGTTGGTTAGGACTCTATAGTGTGTTTTTCTAGTGTGGCTTTCTTTAGTGGTCTTTTATTTGTATTGAGAGTTATGTTTTAGTTTACTCTTTTATAGACACTTTAAATGTTTGTGCTTGTAAGATATTTTATTTTTACACAATAACAGTGCATCTCTAATTTCATATGTGATGTGCATTATAATGTGTGTGTTGTTTGTCTTATAAATTTAAGCCAATTTTTTTATTTGCGGGGGGGTTGTGAAGCTTTTCAATCTAATATCTATTAAGATAATTCTTATGTGTTTTTGCACTTCCCCGTGTTGCATGTCTATCCAATAGATCCCCAGACCTCCTGAAATTGTGGAGGCAGACCACTTCAGGTTCCACCTTGATTTGCAAGGTAATTTTTTTTAGGATCTGTTGTTTAACACACTTTTTAAAATCTCTGACATCTGAAAAATTTAATTGTTTGGGGATCAAAGTAAAGGCCTGTTTCATTTTTATAAACATATACCAATGCATGCACCAGATAGTTTGGACTTAAACAAATGTTTACCTTTGAAATCTGCACATTTGAATTTGTGCTGTGAGGGCTGCCTCTGCCCCTGCTGAGATTATCAGATGTGACTTTTATAGCCATAGCACTTAGAAAAATAATAATGAAGCTTGATTGTTAGAGTTTTATTTTAAATAGACCTAAATTAAGGCTTTCATTGATGTACTACCAGGCCTTAGCTGGGACATGTCTGCCTTACCTGAAAAATATTCAGTAATTAAGCATAGTCTGTTAATCATATCTGACTCACTATGTGAGTTTTATTTTCTGCCCAGGTAAAGGGCATAAACTAAGTGTTGTGTGTTTATTGTTTTTAAGGCACTGATTTGTCAATGATTTCTAATGGAGATACCGTACAGTCTTTCATATTGAGGATAAGTGAGAAACAGACACCATTTTAGGAAAGAGCTAAATGTTTGTAATTTATTCCAAAAGACCTTATGACCCAACAGTCGGCTGGAGCACAAAGGAGGTGTTGCAGGCATCATTTCATGAAGGTAGAAAACGACATGAAGGAGTTGCCTTTTCAAGCATGTGATTATCTATAGTTAACAATGTTATTCCCTTTTGGGCTATTGGGGAAGCTATGTTACAGTTAAGGCAACAAGTAGTAGATTTTACAGCTTGAAAGTACAGGTGTGTACAAAGTACACAGTCAACTAATATTTTGTTTCTAAATGGCCTAAGGTTGATTGCTTTTTCTCTTATATTTTATACAGATAAAGAAGACTGGCATTATGGGTTCCAGCATGACCTGCCTTGCAACACTTCTAACCAATGGGAACAAATGAACTTGTAGTTTAAGTTTGTTTTCAGGTTGTGTTTCATTTTATAACTGAAATTGTGTTTAGAAATAAATATTAATATTTTATTTTGGCAGTATTCATTCTCCTGTAACTCTCTTCTGCTTTGGACACTGTTTAACACTCTATTCTCCTACACATCCTTCACTCCATTGTCCATCTAGACACAGTTCTCTCCTGGGTCACTTGCTACCTCTCTAAGCGCTCCTGTAGTGTACCCACCTCTGGCACATTCTCCCTTCCACTCTCACTCTCTATTGAGGTCTCACAAGGCTCCTTTTTTGCAAAATGTTGTACTTTAATATTGTAAATCTCTAGTCTGGTCAATTGGCCTCCAATACCATCTCTACGCCGAGGACAACCAATTGTACATTGCTTTTTCTGACCTATTTCTTTCAGCACTATCCGTTGAAAAGTACTGTCTTTCTGCATTTGCCTCATAGATGTAAATGACACCACTATACCCTCTGTTTTGCATAAAATTAAATTTGTCTGTAAGTTTGTGAGGAGTATAAGAGGAGTAGGGTCATGAGGCAAATTAGGCCCAAAAAAATGTGCTATTTTGAACCTTATCAAAACCATATCACCAAGTTATGTTTTAAATTACAGACACATATTTTAAACCATAAGTAAATTACTGTATGCCTTTTCTGGTAGTTACCTCAAAATGTTACACTTTATTTCTACACTTACATTTACAACTCAGCTTTGACAAAAACTAGCACACTTATAAACCTAGTGCTTGTAATTGCGAATAGCAGAGTACAATTTCCATTGGCCCGCCCCCTGTTTGCTCGGATGCGAGGAATAAATGACAAGAAGACATTTTGCAAAGAGATCCGCGAGTGACGTAAGCACACCCACACGTGGTCTGAGAACCAATCACACAGTTGAATACTTGAAAATATTGAGAGCTAGAGCTAGAAGGAATATGAGGTCTGCTACATTTGCCCATAGAAATCTGAGTGTATTGGTAGAGGGCATGAATAACATGCTCAGTGGGAGATATGTGACCAATGAAATGAAGCTGCGGGCCTACTGCATGGTTCGCCGCTTCATATGGGTGCAATCTCCTCAGGTCTGTAGTCCAGCTGCAGCGGCGGTGGAGTGATTTACGCCGCTGCCAACCACAGCTCTTGGAGGAGCTCAGGGAAGAGATCAGGAGATGTGAGTTCTCTAGTAATTTGAAAAAAATATATGTAACAAATACTTTAATTTTAAAAATGACTTTCAAAGTTGTTTGAGGACATGCCCTACTCCAAATATAAATCTGTCTCCAGATTACAAATGTAACTCCCCCTTCAATGCAACATGCTTTTGGGCCTGTTTTTTTAAAAATTAAATTTTTGCTTAACAGTTCATTTAGTATCATTACTGGTGGAGGCCAAATCTCCAGACCGGTAAGGCATTTTTGGTAAGTGCTGTGAGGCAGAAGTGCAAACCACAAAAGCAACGTGGTGATCTTCACTTCCAGACATTTCTAATCTAACTGTGGCAGATGAATTATATTGCAAATATTTGTCCAGGCGATTTTTGGGGACAACGCTCACAATTGCCCTAAAGCATATTACAAGCGCTTACCCAAATACCTCCTGTAATATGTCTCCATAATCTGTCACTATTTAAAATCTACAATTATTACGGCTAAAAAATATAATGTTAATGTAGTACTTGTTATTACATTTCAAAATGTCACCTAAGCCAAATCCAAGATTTGTTACAGGCCATCTGAAAGTGTAGTGTGCCTCTAATTTTTGAGTTTTTGGTTTAAAGATACTCAATTATCTCTGTTGCTAAATGCATGCTTCACAATGTCAGCTCACATTATTATATGACTACATGTAGGTAACTGTGAAACAAGGAGAACATTTTTAAAGAAACTAATGTGTTATACTTATTCCAACAGGCCGTCAGAGACGTGGCACCCCAGATGCCAGGGTTGAGGAGGAGGAACAGGATGTGGAGGAGGTGCCAGAGGAGCAGGAGCAATAGGCAGAGGAGGCGCCAGAGGAGGAGTCGGAGGAGGTGCAGGAGGCACCAGAGGAGGTGGAGGAGGAGCCAGAGGAAGTGTAGAAGGCGCCAGAGGAGATGGCTGAAACACCAAAGGAGGTGGCGGAGGAGATGGCCCTGGAGGAGGAGGTGGCTGCCACACAGGCGGTGTTGGAGGTGGAAATAGATGAATGTAAGTATTGAAATTAAACCATTTTCCCAATTGTATTCCTTTAGAGGAACATTGTAGCTGAGCAAAAATCATGATTACCCACATGCCATTTTCCAAATGGCTAGTTATCCATTCCACAGTTTACAACCATGATTACGATAATAATAATTTTTGGGGATTTAAGTAAAACCCATTCCCCCTGCCACCACACAAATGTGAATAAAAATACATCTGTCAACCAAAAGTATTATCTGTCTAGTACTGTGTTTAGCATACCATTAACCTTTTCAAACAATGTTAAGTTATGTAACATTTCATGCCTCTGCTGATCCCGTCAAATGTGGTGAACAAAGTACACCCTTTTGAATATATGTTTGAACAATGAGCTAAGCATGATTTTGTTTTTTTTTCAACAGCTCAAGAAGACACCAAGGCTGGGGTGGAAATCCCGAAGAAAAAACAAGAGATTTACAAAGATATTTTAAAATATGTACGGAAAATCAAAAAAGATTCTAAATTAATTTTTAAAAAAATGGCCTTATTGCAAAAAAAATTTGTTTTTATAAATTTAAATATTGTTGTATGTTCAAAAATTGCATTTTTCAAAATTGTTTAAAAAAAAAAAACAACCAAAGCCAAAAATTGTTGAGTGTGACTTTTGTAATTTCATTTCACAAAATGTGTTGAGGTTATTTTAGGCAATAATGGATGAACATTTAGAACATACCTTAATATTTTATTAACATTGATCCCTTTGCACTACATCATAATTTCTTCCATCATTTATTTATTTATGGTGGCGCCAGCTAATTTGAGGCGCAGTACAGAGAACACAGTCTCTGTCCCAATAGAAAATATTTTTGATTGATGAAGTCAAATGGAGTTAAGGGAGGAAAAAACAAAACATGGAGAGAACATACAGGGCAAGATTTGTTAAGTAAAGTTAGTCAATAAAAGGAGTAACTTGGTCAAAGCAAGTTTTATTGCATGATAATTTAAAAAGTTGGTATATATTTATAATTTGGGTAAGGCATGTCCTAGATCAACTTTCTATGTATCTGTGTGGTACTTTGGTACAAAAACAAAAACTTTTAGTCAACACTTTTACAAGGTTCAAAGTTCCTCTAATTATGACTTTACTTATCTTAATGGCCTACAAAGTCCACGCATCTAAGACCATGTTTGGGAAATAACCTCATGACCCCAGGACTGTAAGGCAGAATTGCTAACCACTAACCCATTGTGCTGCTGATGTGTTGTATGCAATGATTTGTAGGGAAGCTGAGTACATAACATACAAGCAGTAGATGAATAAAAATTAAAAGGTTTGCAGACAATATATTCATTAACCTCAAACTAGCATGTCCCCTAAAAATCAACCCCAACCCCCCCCCCCCAAAAGTCTTAGGACATTCGTAGTAATAAATGGCAGAATACAGATAATGTGAATAATGCACCAATATGCAATATGATGTAGCACTTGTGTATCAAACTTCCATTGTCCCATAGACTGTAAGCTTGCGAGCAGGGCCCTCCTGCCTCTCTGTCGGTATTACCCAGTATTGTTTTAATAATGTTTGTTCCCAATTGTAAAGCGCTACGGAATTTGCTGGCGCTATATAAATAAATGTTGATGATGATGAGAATATGTCTCTCACCCAACTATTATTGGGGAAATTTCCATTCATATGTTCATATAGATTACTCTTTTAGTTTTGAATGTAAAATTCAAAACTGAAAGCGTAATCTATATGAGCAATTGGACATATGTTGAGGAAACTAGCTGATCTCCAAATTCATATATGTACACGTCATTCATCAGATCTTCTCCCAAAATAGAGAGATAAATATTCTAGAAGTATATGTACTAAACTGCAGGTTTGAAAAAGTGGAGATGTTGCCTATAGCAACCAATCAGATTTTATCTGCTATTTTGTAGAATGCACTAAATAAATAACTAAAATCTGATTGGTTGCTACAGGTAACATCTCCACTTTTTCAACCCAACAGTTTAGTGAAAATACCCCGTAGGCTTTCTTTGAACAATGTAATAATGCACAAAAGTGTCACATACAATAAAGACAGTCCCAATGTCTCCTCATCTGAAAGTGTATAAGCACCCAATTTGTTTGAAATCCTGCATTTGAGTCATGTAAGAGTTAAGGTTTTAAAACAAGGTGTTTTTGCCTGGCCAATAACTAGGAGATAGAGGGGATGGTCTGGGAAACCAGGAAGTTATATAAACTAAAGCCTAAGTGGTTTAATTTTCTAGTCACTGGAAATTGTACCCCCACCTATTTCCTAATTAGTATGATCAGTACTTGAGTTGTGTTTTAACATTTTTTTTTTCAGAAGGATCTTGATGTATCGGGGAAGCATGCCAATCAGCAGTCGTAAATGATGCATCTTGTAGCAGTAGAGCATGCTTCCTCAAAAAGGGAGGCTTATTATTAGTAATACTTCCAATCTGGGGTGCTTATGGGGCACTGTCTGCGCAGACAGGCCCCAGCTATTGAGCCAAAGCAGGAGTCTTCACGGTCTATATGCGTCACTGGCATTCTGTCGCCACCATTTAGTGTTAGTAATGGCTGGTAGCTGATATGCCTATGGTTTTTGCCACTACTAAATTGATTTAATTCAAAAAATGTGTGTCCTTTCTCCACCAAGCAAGTTTCTCAAGTTATAACTTTTTTGTTATGGGTTGGTGAACAGTTGTCAGGGGGCAAAACGTCAAAGGGACTTTGTATCAACAGCTAGGTGGCTTATAAGTAATTTAGTATGTAAATGAAACTGGTCTGGACAGTATTTTAGTTAAATAACTGATAAAAATTCATAAATTGCAGCCCTAAAGTAGGTTGAACACTTATGTGATGAAGGTAGATATAGATTTATTTTAATGCTGGTGTTTCCAATAGCTTAACAAGTACCTTGAATCTAGACAGACAATTAACAACACTTGCACAAAAGTGAAGCAGTGTGGGCCCTCATTTTGGGGATTTGTAATTGACCTTTATTGTTTTTATAATTACATTATTTTTCCAGTGCACAAAACAGTAACTTTAAATAGGTGCACAAATTAATTCATGTTGACTGTGCAAGTTTACAGCAAGTACCTCCTGGGGGTAAATGTATTAAGTAGCGGATTCTGCAAGTCGCCGAATATCGTCGACTTGCAGAATCCGCTACTTAATATATTTACCCCCTGGTGTTAAATTAAAGGTTGTTTGTCATTTACTTTTCTGCTCATTTAAATTCCAGACTCACAAGTCCATTATTTTTGATTTTTGCAATTTTGAGGTGTTCAGCTCCACGTGCAAAAATTATGCCTACAGTGTGTCCATCCCTTTGTCCAGATGAATTTGATGCTCATCTACAAACTTACAACGTTATTTGCAAATATGTCATCTTGGTATAATGAAAAAGCACAATGGCATCCCATATGTGTAAAATTGGCTATTCCAATGCAATGCATCAGCTCATTATATTCTCCTGTGTAACATAAAAAAAACTATTTGATATAAAAAATATTTTTTTTTCACTTAATTGAATGCTATTTAGATAGAAGTCTATATTTTGTGGTTGACAATAATTTCAGTCACGAAATGTACCCTCCTGTTAAACAGGAAACACTCTATGTGAAAGAAGTTCAAATTGTGAACCCTTTTCAGTTGAAGCCAAACATTAGATCAGTTCCTGCGCTCAGTTAATTTATCACAGCCTTAGCTGATCAGACAAGGTTACAGAGACACACATGGATGATTCTAATATAAATATCAGCTATCTTCAAGCCAAGCAGAGAGATCAAATAAATTTTTCCCAAGGCAAATTAGAGAGTGTTATTTTCAAGATAACACAACTAACAAGGAACAAGTAAAATGCATGTTTTCATTTATTAAGTGTCCTGTTAATAACATCATTAATAAATAACTATTGCTGAATAAGGGGCTTATTTATTCAGAAATAAATCTTTAAAATATATATTTGTTTATAGCAATAAACTACAAATCAAGGCTGGACTAACTATAGAAAGAACATTATTTATGACTGGTAAAACAAGCAAGGGATATCAACTGCCTGTCACGGGAGCACTGGCAAATTTTAGCCCGGGGGGCAAGACTTGATTCAGCAGCCTCTTAGGAGCATTTTAAAGGAAAACAATGTAGGTGGCTCAGTGACCCAGGCCAAGGCAACCCACTATGGGTCTGATCCGGGGCTAGATGCCTCCCTGCCCCAGCCCAACCTATCATTGCTGCCTGTGTTTTTTCACAATGACATTTATACATCTATACATGCTAAGTTAATGACATTTAAGGGGACAAAAGTGTTAAAAATAAATTATGAATGTTCATCTCTCATATTTATTTAAGCGGAACTATGTGTTGACTAAGAAGCTGGGATATGCTTTTTCAGATTGAACAGATACTTGACTTGTAAATTTAGTCCCAATGTGGTAAACTAGCAAAGAAGTTGCAAGATCACTTCAGACAGGCCATGAGCATCAAGCAAATCTAAGTTTGAACAGGTGTCAACCTAATCTGTCTGATAGACATGGTTTGCAGACATAAATGGATCTCATGGTATTGCAAGGTGTGGTGATATAATGTTTTCTTCTAGTTGGCTCAATAAAAAGTTGCTAATTGGTGGAGTTTGTCTTTAAAATGTAGGTTTTTCAACACCAAACAATGCATGTTTGTCCTGTCAAAAGTAATTTAACAAGAAAAAAAGAAAAAACGTTTCCTTTCAATAGCAGAAAATTTTAAAATTATGATGGACATTGGACTGAAGAATTCTTATAGAGCTCTTAACATCAAAAATGTCTTGAAGAAACTTCATGATCAAATTGGACTAACATTTGAACTGAGACTATTTGTCTCAGAAAATCAAAGTGCATGTCACATACCGCACTCACCTGAGCCTCCGTGAAGGGTTGATCACAAAAAACCTGGTCTGTCTAAAATTGATTCAAACCCCCCAAAATGCTATCATAAACCAATGTTTAACTAACTTCTGCCAATACCAAGAATCTCCCTAAAGTCTCACAGCTTAGAGTTATTGCAAACAATTCCCTGTATCAAGTTATGTAGCATTTACAACTAACTGAATTTATCTAGCCTTTGACTCATTTAAGAACACAAAGACAGGACATTATTAAATGGAGATCAATATGATCCTTAAGGTATGACAAGTATATAAAAAAAAATGGCATACAGTTATGCAAATTAGTGTCTTAGAGTACACAGGAGAAATGCAGAAACAAAATGAAATTTTCTATATTTTTATTTGTTAACCCCTGTTGCTGGGGCAAGCCAAAAATATTAAACAATATTTTCAATATATTCAGTAGCACATTAATCCCCAAGAAAAGAAAACATGTTACATATCATCACCTTCATTGTCAAACATGTATCATCCACCCCCAATTACCCTCCTCCTTGTGACCTCAATGGAAAAGGTGTCTGGTGGAAGGCTGAATACGTTTTTTTCCTGGGGTTCTCTTTTGTTCTAAAAATTTTTATTATCAGGAACCTTTTAGAAATTAAATATCTTTTCTTAATAAATCATAGAAACATAGTGTTAAAGTCAATAAACAGTTCAGAAATGTATACACAGATACTTACTAAACATGGGTAGGCTAGGTTTTAGGAAGATACTTGATTACTATAATTTCCGTCTGAGCTTGGCTTTAAGTTTATAATATTTAATGGGCCTATCTGCACTGATTATAAATACATGTAGAGATATATGAAAGTATATATAATGAGCAATATTTGATGTTTGTAGAATCCATTCCCTATATGCAGGGGTCGAAGTAGAAATTTAGAAGTGATAAAAATGTACCGTTATAGACTAAAGTCTAGAAGACAGTGTTGTTCTACACAATAAATCAGTCCTCCAAGGTCCGTAGAGATGTATCATCCATTTGGAAGAGCTGTATTCCTGGATAGAAATTCAACCTCCCGATGGTAAGCGCTGCTGGTGATCTCAGTGCTGTCTTCTAGACTTTAGTCTATAACGGTACATTTTTATCATCTGGTCCACGCTACATTCAGCTTTACACTTATACTTATACACTGGATCACCCCAAAGTGGTATTTGCTGTATGTTAGCAAGTGCATGGGTGTAACTAAGGTCCACCCAGTGCACGTATTCATTGACATATGTTAATTGATATGCAGTTTGTATATGTAGAGTTATATGTTTTATCACTGAGAGCTATAGGATTTTAATACAGGATTAACATTGGGCTCTTGGGAGAGAGTCTCTCTATGTGCTGCTTGTGATAGGGTGTGTTTTTATCTCTGGATTTGAGCGCTTGTTCCCATTATATATATATAAATATTTATTTTAAATTGCATCTAATATTTTTGTTTTTGCCTTATATTATTGTTGTTATATCCTACACACACTGCTCTATGCAACTTGGAAATTATGCTATTTGTTTCCCACCTCCCTCACCCTACATTCCGTAATCGGCAGCTATTCACGTATATCATGGAGCGCAGATACCAGCTATATTACAATTCTTGTTATAGTATTCATACGCGGCCGGTATCACTATCATTTGGCACTTACACCTGCCTTGTAGGTAGTGCAAGTGTTCTGACAGAAAAACACTTACCTTAGGGAAGATTAAACCTAAAACTGCTATTGTGTGTACTTGTGTGTGCCCTTAATGTACATTGACTATTTGCATATGCCCATCCTCTCTCTGTTCTGCCATTCAAATTGTAGTCTGTCGAAAGAGTATTTTATGTGCGAATATGAAAATTGCGTTCTTTGGCATATGTTTCAATTTCACGCATGCAGAGAGTGAAAAAACGCAAAATGCGCCAAGTTATTGGACTTACTGAATGAATCAGGCTCATTCTGTCTAATATTCAACTACTTCCTTCAAGGTAGGGAATCCACATTCCTTTTTTTAAAATAAAAAAGGTCAACTCTACACCAGGTCAACATATCATCGATATATAGTTTTGTTTTGTTTTTTATTTTTTTATTATGGCACATAATTAAACGGGTGGTGTGCCCAAAACATAAAGGATAAGCTACAATGAACTGGAAGAGAAAATAAATGTTCTAAACAGGACACTCTGTGATTCGGTAAATAATTTAAAACTTAAAATTTTATTGATATGATTATAAGATAATTCCCTTACATTCCAAAATAATAGCTAGCAGCCAAATATTTGTTAAAAGCACGAATAGGATAGGTGGAAATTGAAATTGAAGAACAAATAAATGGTGGGTACACTACCAAACCTCATTGTGTGAGTAAATCCTAAGTATCGTATAATATATTGACCAATCACAATATGTCTCGTTTATTAAACATGATCAGAAATATGTAGACCACTGCATCTCATGTCTTTATTCCAATGTCAGCAGTACAGTTTATTACAGCTTAAATTCTGTCAGTCAGATCTATTACATAATGTTGCATCAATGTTAAACTCCCATTTATTTGAAGGTAGTGAAAAATAAGTATCAACCAAAAGTTATTGGTTATAAGAGTTTTAGCTAGTTCTAAACTCAGAGCTCTTATTGTCTAATCAGTAATCAGCAATTCCAGCTTAATGTGAAGGGCTAGATAATCATGCAGTTATTATATCAAAAGCAGGATCTCAATAATATCTATTGTTGCTAGAGAGGCTAAGTTCCCTGTGTCAGTATAAGGGACTCTGCAACCCCCAATTATCATACATACAAATATTCGTAATACATAAACATCTATGGATAATAATCACCAGCACAATGCTGCACATTGGCTATCAAACAAAGCCTCATTTGTTAAGTACTGAGCCCTTAATCTGCTGCTCAAACCACTGTTGGTTAATGGATATAATTGCTAAGCGCCTGCTTGTTCAGTCGATAAATAGATATATATACTAAATGTAGAGTTGCTCGGGCTCGGTTGTCCGAGAACTGAGCCCACCCGAACTTTGCTGATCCGAGGACCGAGCTGAGCCGGCTCGGTACTTTTGCGTGACCACGGAAGTGGAAACGAGGCAAAACATCATCATTGATTCGACGGATCTTGCGAGTTTTGAATTCTATAAGTAATGCCCTTCACGACGATCCAGCGCCATTTCACAGAGACACACAGAAGGGGTAGCAC
Source organism: Mixophyes fleayi (assembly GCF_038048845.1). Taxonomy (NCBI): domain Eukaryota; kingdom Metazoa; phylum Chordata; class Amphibia; order Anura; family Limnodynastidae; genus Mixophyes; species Mixophyes fleayi. Next base: position 191,190,681 of record NC_134404.1, on the reverse strand, counting down.
GGTTCTTGGCAGTCTCTAGTGCAGTTGGGAAGCATCATATCTAAAACATAAAGAGAAGGGGTGGCTGTTTTCTTAAAAGTATCCAGTGACATTCTACTGAGTTATGGCTCACACAGAAGCAGGAGAGGTCCATTGGTCCATTGATAATTGTCATTGCTGAAATAGAAATAATAGGGCTGTCAGTGTTCTTCAGCATCTGCAGTCACATTGTACTGTGCCATTGCTCACCCAGAAATAGGAGAGGTGGCAGCTTTTAGTGCTGAAACAGAAATTTAAATATTAGGGTTGGCAGTGTTTTTAAAAGTCTCCAGTGACATAGCTCATACAGAAACAGGAGGGGTGGCAGTGTCCTTGTCACTCTCCAATCACATTGTTCTTGTCACTCTCCAGTCTTCAGTCATTATGCTACTAATCCCTCTACGTCATGGGCTAAAGCCTAAGTTGAAATGTATAGTAGTTTTAAGTCAGGGAAAAAAAATGTAAGAAAACAGCTTGTACCATTTTAAAGAAAAATACACCTCTCTAATAAAGGTGAAAGTTTACTGCAGAAAAACATAAAATTGCCAACATGCCATACTACCCAAATTATTAACAAGCATACCAGCATCAGCTATCTCCCCTCTTTAAGCTAGATCCCAGCACCTGAAATCTACACTGTCATCATCCTCACACAATAATAATTCATCCCCGCTGGAATCCACCATTACAGAAGTCTCTGTATTTTGATGTAATTGACGGTAATGGCCTTCCCAGTGGAATTTGTAGTTCATTATACAACAGAGCTGTCACGATTTTTGAGCAATTCTTTTAGACCAGACCAAATGTCAAAATGTTGTGCTGACTCATCTGCATCACCGCTGACTAAGTTTTTCCTAGCAGCAGTTGCCAAAGAAACTGAGGGAGGATAAGCCTTCGTGTCATGTACCACTTGAGCTGTCAGCTTGCTGACCAGGAGCTCATTGTATCTCTTGAGATCTGGGTCAGCTGGAAAGAAAGAGAAGACATAGCTCTTAGCCTAGGATCATGCACAGTTGTCAAAATGTAGTGATCTGATTTCAAGATAATTGATAACTCTCAAATCGTGGCAAAGCAAATAAAGTACTTGATCTACAATTCCTATATAGTTAGCGGAATTGCTTAGCTTCATCTCCTCCTTCAATTTCTCTAGTCTAATTAGGGGAATTACTTGACTCAAGCTAACAGTGTCTGAACTCACTTCACAAGTGACTACTTAGAGTGGTTTCAGCACCTAGCACAACACTGAAAGGCTACTCTGTGTGTCAGCGGCTTCACTAAGAGGCATACCGATGACAACCTGTTTGAAAAACTAAGGGATGTAATTGATGTAATTGCAACATGGTTTATCCCGTTTGGACTCTCCTTAGGATTTGTCATTTATGATAATGCCACCAATACTGTGAGAGCATTACAGCTGGGTGAAATCCATAACCCTCCCTGCTTTGTTCACACAATCTAGTTGGTGGTACATAGCTTTTTTAAAAATGACAAGGAAGTGCAGGAGATGCTGTCTGTGGCCCGAACAATTTTGGGACATTTTCGACATTCTGCAACAGCATGTAGGAAAATGCAACAGCTGCAAGAAAAAATAATTTTGCCCTGCCACCAACTGAAGCAACAGGTGGTAACAAGGTGGAATTCCACACTTTATATGCATGTGAGGATGGAGGAACAGCAAAAAGCCATCCATGCTTACTCCACAAGCCATGACATTGGGAAAGGAGGGGGAATTTATTTTAGTCCAGCGCAGTGGAGAATACTTTTTGTGTTGTGCAAGGTGCTGAAATGTTTTAAAGTAGTTATGTGTGAACTGAGTTGAGACACTGATAACTTGAGCAAAGTGATTCTTTTAATTAGACTTTTGTAAAAGCACCTTGAAAAATTAAAAGGAGATGAAATAACTAAATTGCGCTAATCATGTCGGACTTGTAGATGAAGTACTTTAAACGCTTCTCCAGGATCTAAGAGTTATCAACTTCTGGAAATCGTATCACTACATTTTGGCAACTAAGCTTGATCCTAGGTTAAGAGTATGGTCTTCTCTTTATTTCCCACTGTCTCAGATCACAACAGATGCAAAAAGCTCCTGGTGAGCAAGTTGACAGTTCAAGTGGTATCTGACACGACGCTGTCCTCTACTTCAGTTTCTCAGGCGACTGCTGCTAGGAATAAACTAAGCTTTTCTAAGAGACCCAAGGATGAGGCAGATGATTCAGCACGACATTTTGACATTTGGTCTTGTCTGAAAGAATTGTCCAAAAATCATCATGATGGCTCTGTCGTAAAATGAACTACAAATCAATGAGGAAAGCCTTTACTGGCATTTAGATCAAAGTACAGAGACTTCTGTAATGGGGGATTCCATTAGTACTGAGTGATGATGATGTACACACTGATGAGGGTGAGGATGATGACAATGTAGATTGCAGATGCAGCGTATTCCAAGATTCTATGCTGCCCACATGTCCTGTGTCACAATCTGTCTGAAGCAGATGTAATGCCATTCCAGTTGTAATATCCATTCCTTTGTCTACATAAGTTTGGCAGTTCTTCAGGGATAAGAGGGAGGAATCCAGAGAGAAGAAGGAGATTAAAGATGCAGCACGAGCAGACATGGTTTAATAATGTAAAGTTCATTGACAGCACTGTTGGGCTTAAGGCAGCTAAGCTATTGGTAGCTAGTTTTGTGGGGGCCCAAAACAAACCAAGCACTTCAGCCACAAAAGTGGCACTCCTTGTCACTGGAGTGTTTGCTTTGTTAAAAAGTACATGTTCTTTTCAATATCTTATATAAGGGTGGGTGGAAGGGCCCATGGACAATTCCATCTTGAACCAATTTTCTTATCTGCCGCTGCTGTGTGGCAATGTTTCATAGATGTGCTATGTACTGCCATGTGTTTGTGTCGTTGCTCTGCCACTTAGCTTCCAGCCAGGTTGTTGCAGTCTGTCCGAAAGAGGATGAAAATAATATTGTGACCTGTGAGGTGGTCAAAATTGACTGGAAATGACTGGAAATTAGTGTTGAGGTTAATAATAATGTAAGAACAAACAAAGTTGAAAAGTATGTGATTTTAGCATATTTTAGCTAATTTTCTAAAAAATACATATCCAAAATCAAAACAACCGAGGGTGGTTTTGCCAAAACCAAAACTAAAAACATGAACTTAATCCAGATCCAAAACCAAAACCAAAACCAAAACATGGGGGTCAGTGAACATATCTACGTAAAAGTAAACTAACTAATATGAATGATAACGTTGCTTGCTGACTAATACTATTATTGGTGGTTGGAGTCACACAGCGAGGCGAATGCCCACGTGTGTTTCGCTGCTCGCTTTCTCAAGGAATGAAAAAAAAAAATATATGCTTTAAGACCACCAATAATATTGTTAGTCAGCAAGCAGCGCTATGGCTCATATTAGTTAGTCGGTTTACTTTTGGCATATACATCTATTTATTGGCTGAGCAAGCAGCCGCTTAGCTCTTATATCCATTCACAAACAATTGTTTCAGCAGTTGATTAAGGCTTCAGTACTTAACAAATGAGGCTATGTTTGATAGTCAATGTGCAGCATTGCACTGGTGACTATTATCCATAAATACAAGAAAAAGAAATGACCATCTGGGGCACTCATAAATGGATGTAAGCATATATATTTTTATTATATTTATATGTTGATGTAATAAAATCAATCTTTATTGGTATCTGATTAAAAACAGTTATCTAGAAGCGAAATATAAAAAGTGATGATAGAAACATTGATTTTTATAAACACAAATTCTGTTAAGATAGACAAAAAATTGTCTAGCCGCGAGGCTACTCGTGTATCTTAGTACTTATTCAAATAAATTCTGTAATAGATCCACCTTATTTGGTATTGCAACACTCCTAATTTGAATATAAATACTTCGTATTGCCTCTGTTATTTCACTTTATTAATAAATTCTCATAGATAGGATCCAGCATTAGATGGTATAGATTCCAATTGTCCCACTAATCTCTTTCTGGTTATGAGTGGTTTTGATTAGCTACTAATAGTCAGTTCATAAATTATAAGTAGAATACTTTGTATTACTTCTGTTATTATACCTTTGTGTTCTCATATATAAAAAACAGCATCAAGTAATATAGATTATAATGAACCCTCAGACCCCTTATTGGGTATTAATGATTTCAACAAGCTCATAATAGTCTGCTCATGAATTTATAAGATGGGATATTCTTTCCCAAGGACCTACTAACTGGCTACATATGAGAATGATCAAGACATCAGAGGAGTTAAAGATTAACCTTGGGCTCTGTAATATTGCCCCTCAGATTGGAACTGTCTATATAGATTGATCCTGTAGACTGGATCTATATTGCTATCTATAACACCCCTTAGATCTTTACTGCTGGCCGCTATAGATTATTTCCTATCTGCTGCTTCAGAGGCACAGACTAAATGAAATGATTAGGAGTTTGCATGAGTAGTAAGCGCGGCAAACGCCGTTGCGCGTTTCGCTAGTAGCTTTGACAAGGCAAGCCGATATTACGGCTAGGTAGGGTATATAAAGGAGAGAGCCCTCCCCCAAAATGACGTGATACTTGGCAACGTTGTAGCAACCAAGGTTGCAATGAATGGACTCCGGGAAGTGATTGTTGAAGTTTACTCCCCTTAATGACAACTTCCTTGGTAACGCTATAGCAACCATCGGGTTGCTGGAAATAGATCTTTTATCGATATTAATTCATTATTTAAGGGAAAAGGTAAGAGGAGAGAGGAAACATCAAGCTGCTAATCCTCATATTTGATCACAGTTTGGATGGAATACATACTACATATAATGAGATATCCTCCGCAGTAAAACGGATAAACTTGATAATTACATAATTCATCTGAGGGTATGTAACATTGATGGGTCAAAATCCATATCAGTAACTCTATACACATAAGTGAGGAACATAAATTTCATATTAGAGGTCTCAAATTTCATTAAATATATAATGAGTAATTTAACTAGGATTGAAGTTTCAGTAATCCACAGAATTAAATTTAATATTAATTCCTCTATTATTCTCCAGACTTGAGCATTTAAAAATTGTGAATATGCATAATAGGAATAATTCCTGGAATTTCCATCCAACTCCACATTGACATATAAATTAACCCAAAAGGGTAAGTGACACCTCTTATATTGTGAAGTGTAAAATAAACTAATTTTAAAAAACTATTGTTAATACCAATCAAACTAATTGATAATGTGATGCGTGAGGAATATTTCACATACTCAATGTGAGTAATATATTTGAAATTTGTTATTTGTGATAGGATCAGATCCACACTGACCCTAAAAATTAAGTGTCAAATCTTAATACCATAGGTTGTGTTAGGACGATCCTAAACCGGACCGAAGTTGAACATAGTGATTGAAAGTGAACACTGCATATATAAAACAAAGTGAAAGAAGGAGTGAAAAGAGATTATAAAAAGATGCCTAAAAATAATACCATTTAGACATAGGTATTATTGATAAGAGTTATTCCAGGTTTCTTAACTCTAAAAAAGGGGGGGATTTAGGTTTTGTTTAAATAAACACATGTACTCAATCCAAAAATACAGAGTAGTTGCTGTTGTCATTCAGACCATACGGTACCATACTGCCCATCAGGAAAATTAATTTAGCCTCTTCACGTAGTAACTCACTATTGATGTCACCTCCCCTCAGACCTAGATTTATCTGTTTCATCGCGAAGGCTGTTAAAACCTTCGGGTCACTGCGGTGATATTTTAAAAAATGTTTGGCAACCACTGTTATCTGCTTCAGATTGGCTTTATCATTGGCAGCCCTCCTGATGTTCCCTAAATGTTCCAAGACACGTTTTTTGAAGGGTCTGCTCATCATGCCTATGTATGTCAAATTGCACGGACATGATAGGCAATAAATGACATTGATCGAATTGCAGTTAAGAAATTTTGCGATCTTCCATGTCTTGCCAAATTTGTCCCTATACTCCTTGGTCTGCTGCATATTGGGACAGGCTTTACATGAACCGCATTTGAAGAAACCTTTGGGAATGTTACCCGGACTTTTTTTCGGAGTTAGGAAGCTGTGTACTAAATGATCTCTCAAATTTTTGGATCTTCTCCAAGTAATGGAGACTCTGTCCTCTAATGACTCTCTCAGATCTTTATCCAATTTTAAAACATGCCAGTGTCTTTGTAATATCCGTGTAATAGTTCTCCATTCTGAACAGTTCCAATCTGAGGGGCAATATTACTGAGCCCAAGGTTAATCTTTAACTCCTCTGATGTCTTGATCATTCTCATATGTAGCCAGTTAGTAGGTCCTTGGGAAAGGATATCCCACCTTATAAATTCATGAGCAGACTATTATGAGCTTGTTGAAATCATTATTACCCAATAAGGGGTCTGAGGGTTCATTATAATCTATATTACTTAATGCTGGTTTTTATATATGAGAACACAAAGGTATAACAACAGAAGTAATACAAAGTATTCTACTTATAATTTATGAACTGACTATTAGTAGCTAATCAAAACCACTCATAACCAGAAAGAGATTAGTGGGACAATTGGAATCTATACCATCTAATGCTGGATCCTATCTATGAGAATTTATTAATAAAGTGAAATAACAGAGGCAATACGAAGTATTTATATTCAAATTAGGAGTGTTGCAATACCAAATAAGGTGGATCTATTACAGAATTTATTTGAATAAGTTCTAAGATACACAAGTAGCCTCGCGGCTAGACAATTTTTTGTCTATCTTAACAGAATTTGTGTTTATAAAAATCAATGTTTCTATCATCACTTTTTATATTTCGCTACTAGATAACTGTTTTTAATCAGATACCAATAAAGATTGATTTTATTACATCAACATATAAATATAATAAAAATATATATGCTTACATCCATTTATGAGTGCCCCAGATGGTCATTTCTTTTTCTTGTCTTTATAAAGGTTACCACTAATCTATGACCGGGTGCACCCCTCCTTATTAAGTTATTTTCACCATATTATTGGAGAAGAGGTATTTATATTATAAGAGGAGGTTTAATGGTACACCTGGTGCAGTCAACTTTTCTTTCTAATGGTGTATATTGGATGCTATATCCAAGGTGGACATTGCCCACCTTTTTCTAGACTAGCACAGGTGTTTTGTTATGAATAAATAACACTAGATATTATCTCAACTAATAATACAATATAATACAATATAATTAACTATGGCTAATTTTAGTCTAAGTGGAGAGCTTTCCAAGAGACAAGAGAAATGGCAGGCAGATGGGGATATTGATTTTTTGGCCGATAATATTCCAGGCCACCCTACAATTGCAAGAGGTTGGACACAGGATCTTTTTGAATTAAAGACTATTATGTTTAAGCAAGTAAAAACCTTCTGGAATAAAACCATGTTCTGCAACTACACTAAGCAGAACATGATTCCCAGAGGGCTGAGACCAAAGTTATATCAAGCTTTTGATCTTATTAATGAAGAGCTGAGAAAGGAGTGGGAGAACTCACTAACGAAATGTTCCAATGAACTGATTAATATCTTGGTGAGACATGATAATATTTTATTGGAAAAATATGCACTTGAGATTTCCGTACTGGGAGAGAAGTTGAAGAACTTTGAGGGACTTGAACCCTTTCAGAAAGCTTATGAAAAATTGAAAAGAGATTTGGATCTTTTTGAGAGTACCATTGTGGAGAAGAAACGCAATAAATTCTCCCGAGATAAAGATGATTATGCACAAGATAAGGTTTTTAGATGGTATACCAAAAAATCATACAGGAAGACACCAACTTATAGTACCTCTGAACCAGACTCATCTGAGAATGAAACTTCCGATCGATATGGTCCTAATGAAACAAGAGATTTAACATCGACCAGGGATTTTTTAGAATTAGGTGCCAGACACAGAGACAGAGGAGGACAAGAAAGTTCCACCAAATTCGGAGGGGGGGAAGAAGTTTAAGGGACAGAAAAAGAAAGGAGATGGAGGAACAGGGGAATCAACCTGCTATGAGGAGAAACTTCAGACAAACCAGATATTAGAAGACTCCCTTAGGGTTATTAATTTATCCAACAGAACCCTTACCTCCACACAGGTTACATTATGAAGCAAAGGTCTCTCCTTCTCCCCTACTCAATATTTAAACAGATTTGCATGGGAAAAAGATCTAGTATTATTCTCTAGGAAGTAATTGCTCAATAAATTCTTCAAAGTTAAACAAAGGGAGGAGATTACCCCTAATCAGGATGGTACAGCAATGCCTATGGCAAATAGTACCTCTCTTGATACAGAAGAAGATAAACAGGCTTTATCTATTTTAGAAGAACTGTATCAATGCAACGTGGAAGATAGTGAGATTACAACCCCTACTGGGGTACCCTACTTTGTGAGGTTACCCAGTATTAAACCCAGATCTATTTTCTTTCCTGATTCCTCGATCTGTCCACAAGTAGAAATTTTCAGAGAATTAGTCTCCAAGGATTTGGACAAACTTCTCTTTGAAACTAAACAGTTTAAATCACGGGATGGAAATTTAAATAAAGAGGAAATGAAGGCACTTTAATGAGATGTCCCAATGGGAAGACGTTGTGATTAAGCCCTCGGATAAAGGGGGCAATGTAGTATTGTGGCCAAAATCAATGTACCTGGATGAAGTCTATCGGCAATTGAACAATAAGGATTGTTATAAACGAATTTTATACAATCCAACTGCAAATTTTCTTATTGGTTACAATAACATTATCGATCATGCTCATCAAAGTAATGTAATCTCAAAGTCAGATTACGAATTTCTTAAGGTCACCAACCCTAGAATTGCCACATTGTACATGTTGCCAAAAATTCATAAGAACGAACGGCTACCCCCGGATAGTATCAGGGAATGGCAGCCTGATGGAAAAGGCTAGCAGATTTATTGATTATCATCTTTGGAAACATGTTATCAACCTAGATTCCTATATTAGAGATACTAAAGATGTTTTATCTAAACTAGATAATATTAATGTTAACGCAACTACCAAATTGGCGTCATATGACATAGAATCCCTGTATACGAATATAGCACATGATAATGGATTACATGCTGTAGATTATTTTCTAGGGATGGAGAAAAATACTGACCTTACAACATTTGTGATTTTACTTTTAAGATTTGTATTAACGAAGAATTACTTCGTGTTTGAGGAAAAAATTTATTTACAAATCAGGGGGACTGCGATGGGAACTGCTTGCGCTCCCACCTATGCTAATATATATCTGGGCTGGTGGGAGAAGGAAGTAGTTTTCCAGCAGCAGAATGAAAAATACTCTGACCATATACTATTATGGCTAAGGTACATAGACGATGTGATCATTCTATCGGATGGGAGTTTTGAACTATTCCATGAATTTACTGATTTATTGAACAAGAATGATCTAAATCTGAGATTAACAGCAGATATCCAGAATGTATCCATCAATTTCCTGGATTTAACTATATCCATAACTGAAGATGGCAGATTACATACTGACATGTTCAGGAAAGAAACAGCCACGAACAGTTTATTACATGCGTCTAGTTCCCACTTTCCATCGGTGATTTCAGGAATCCCAAAAGCAGAATTATTAAGAACTAGGAGGAATTGCTCAGATGAGCAGACTTACAAACAGAGATCATCTGAATTAAAATGCAGATTAAAAAAAAAGAGGGGGTATAATATCAATACTATAAAAACCGCTGAAAGTAGTGTGTCCAAATATACAAGAGATGCTCTGATACATCAGACAATCAAGAAAGGGTCAACAGATAGCCGGAATAGTAAATTACGAGTAATAGGAACTTTCTGTTCAGAACGGAGAACTATGACACGGATATTACAAAGAAACTGGCATGTTTTAAAATTGGATAAAGATCTGAGAGAGTCATTAGAGGACAGAGTCTCCATTACTTGGAGAAGATCCAAAAATTTGAGAGATCAATTAGTACACAGCTTCCTAACTCCGAAAAAAGTCCGGGTAACATTCCCAAAGGTTTCTTCAAATGCGGTTCATGTAAAGCCTGTCCCAATATGCAGCAGACCAAGGAGTATAGGGACAAATTTGGCAAGACATGGAAGATCGCAAAATTTCTTAACTGCAATTCGATCAATGTCATTTATTGCCTATCATGTCCGTGCAATTTGACATACATAGGCATGACGAGCAGACCCTTCAAAAAAACGTGTCTTGGAACATTTAGGGAACATCAGGAGGGCTGCCAATGATAAAGCCAATCTGAAGCAGATAACAGTGGTTGCCAAACATTTTTTAAAATATCACCGCAGTGACCCGAAGGTTTTAACAGCCTTCACGATAAAACAGGTAAATCTAGGTCTGAGGGGAGGTGACATCAATAGTGAGTTACTACGTGAAGAGACTAAATTAATTTTCCTGATGGGCAGTATGGTACCGTATGGTCTGAATGACCACAGCAACTACTCTGTATTTTTGGATTGAGTACATGTGTTTATTTAAACAAAACCTAAATCCCCCCCTTTTTTAGAGTTAAGAAACCTGGAATAACCCTTATCAATAATACCTATGTCTAAATGGTATTATCTTTAGGCATCTTTTTATAATCTCTTTTCACTCCTCCTTTCACTTTGTTTTATATATGCAGTGTTCACTTTCAATCACTATGTTCAACTTCGGTCCGGTTTAGGATCGTCCTAACACAACCTATGGTATTAAGATTTGACACTTAATTTTTAGGGTCAGTGTGGATCTGATCCTATCACAAATAACAAATTTCAAATATATTACTCACATTGAGTATGTGAAATATTCCTCACGCATCACATTATCAATTAGTTCGATTGGTATTAACAATAGTTTTTTAAAATTAGTTTATTTCACACTTCACATTAAACTTCAATCCTAGTTAAATTACTCATTATATATTTAATGAAATTTGAGACCTCTAATATGAAATTTATGTTCCTCACTTACATGTATAGAGCTTCTGATATGGATTTTGACCCATCAATGTTACATACCCTCAGATGAATTATGTAATTATCAAGTTTATCCGTTTTACTGCGGAGGATATCTCATTATATGTAGTATGTATTCCATCCAAACTGTGATCAAATATGAGGATTAGCAGCTTGATGTTTCCTCCCTCCTCTTACCTTTTTCCTTAAATAATGAATTAATATCGATAAAAGATCTATTTCCAGCAACCCGATGGTTGCTATAGCGTTACCAAGGAAGTTGTCATTAAGGGGAGTAAACTTCAACAATCACTTCCCGGAGTCCATTCATTGCAACTTTGGTTGTTACAACGTTGCCAAGTATCACGCCATTTTGGGGGAGGGCTCTCTCCTTTATATACCCTATCTAGCCGTAATATCGGCTTGCCTTGTCAAAGCTACTAGCGAAATGCGCGTCGGCGGACGCCGCGCTTGCTACTCATGCAAACACCTAATCATTTCATTTAGTGTGTGCCTCTGAAGCAGCAGATAGGAAATAATCTATAGCGGCCAGCAGTAGAGATCTAAGGGGTGTTATAGATAGCAATATAGATCCAGTCTACAGGATCAATCTATATAGACAGTTCCAATCTGAGGGGCAATATTACAGAGCCCAAGGTTAATATTTAACTCCTCTGATGTCTTGATCATTCTCATATGTAGCCAGTTAGTAGGTCCTTGGGAAAGGATATCCCACCTTATAAATTCATGAGCAGACTATTATGAGCTTGTTGAAATCATTAATACCCAATAAGGGGTCTGAGGGTTCATTATAATCTATATTACTTGTTGCTGGTTTTTATATATGAGAACACAAAGGTATAATAACAGAAGTAATACAAAGTATTCTACTTATAATTTATAAACTGACTATTAGGTGCTAATCAAAACCACTCATAACCAGAAAGAGATTAGTGGGACAATTGGAATCTATACCATCTAATGCTGGATCCTATCTATGAGAATTTATTAATAAAGTGAAATAACAGAGGCAATACGAAGTATTTATATTCAAATTAGGAGTGTTGCAATACCAAATAAGGTGGATCTATTACAGAATTTATTTGAATAAGTCCTAAGATACACAAGTAGCCTCGCGGCTAGACAATTTTTTGTCTATCTTAACAGAATTTGTGTTTATAAAAATCAATGTTTCTATCATTACTTTTTATATTTCGCTACTAGATAATTGTTTTTAATCAGATACCAATAAAGATTGATTTTATTACATCAACATATAAATATAATAAAAATATATATGCTTACATCCATTTATGAGTGCCCCAGATGGTCATTTCTTTTTCTTGTCTTTATAAAGGTTACCACTAATCTATGACCGGGTGCACCCCTCCTTATTAAGTTATTTTCACCATATTAATGGAGAAGAGGTATTTATATTATAAGAGGAGGTTTAATGGTACACCTGGTGCAGTCAACTTTTCTTTCTAATATTATCCATAAATGTTTACGTACCTCGAATATATGTATGGATGATAATTGAGGGTTGCTGATTCCCTTATACTGACACAGGGAGATTAGCCATTCTAGCAACAACGCATATTAATGAGATCCTACTTTTGAAATAATAACACCATGACTATCTAGCCCATCACATTAAGCTGGTATCAATAAAATTTGAAGTTTTATATTTCTATTATTTACTGAATCACAGAGTGCCCTATTTAGAACATTTCTTTTCTCTTCCATTGTAGTCCACATCCCTTTGCCAGACAATCATATTTCATCAGAGATTATATTTTAATAGATCACAACATACAGTATGCAAAGAATCCCTTTCCTTCAGGGTGGGGTGAGAGGGGGGGGGGGTCATAGCAAAATCTTTAAAATTAAGAGAGGGGTCTAAATAACTGATCTGAAACCAGGGAAGAGTTCCTGTTAGAGTAAATTAAGCTAGGATCTATCCTAAATGGTTTGTGCAATACTTTTTTATATATGGGACAGCCCTACGTCCATCATTGATATTCCGAATCAAAGTTAAGAATTTTAATCTGGCTGGTTTATCAAACATGAGTTTCTGTATTTGTTTAATTGATATGTCTTCCTAAAATCATGCCATGCATGTATACCTGTCTTTATGCTAGCAAACATGGAAGAAAAAATTTCTCAGCATTCTAAATTGTAATTACTTGTACTATAAATATCTGATTTTTTTTTTTTAGTACTTTTCCAGGTAAATGTATCATTTTGACCTAAAATTTGTTCATCTGATTCTGGAATATGAACGGGTAGTGTCTCTGACCTGAGTGTAGTTCATTTTTTATCTGCCTATTATTCAGTATGAGTAAAGAGTTAAATTTGGAAGAGAGGTATGAGGGGAAGAGTGAATAAGTAGAAAATCATCTGCAAATAGAGATAACTTATATTCTCTACGTCACATACCCAGAGTGTAGTGTACGCCATCTAAGGACAGGAGGAGAGATGGTGTCTTAGTTTTATTTGTTATATGGAGCAGATAAATTGTCCTACAACTGCCTCTATCTCCAGAAAAAATCTGAGAAAGCAGAAACTTGCCTTTACAAGCCATCGCCCCTTTAAATTTTAGCTGCAAAGACGCCGATCTCCCTCGAGATGAAAAAAACCGGACTTTGATACATTTACCCCTTAGTCTGGATGCTGACTACCTATTTTTCCCTTTGACTGTACAGTGATATGTTTCAAAAATTGGCGGTAGCCGAACCCCAACTTTGACTAACAACACAAATGGAAGTAGAACTGTAGTTGCAAAATGGTTAACTTTATCCAACCTAATCTTGCTGAATACAATGTGAAAGGAAATCTATAAGTTAAATATTTTAATTAACATAACAAATGATGCTTATTAAAAGCCGTCTAAAGAAAGAAATTGAATGTATATCAACTTTAGTGTAGCAAATAATTAACAAAAAGTGATTTTCTTACAGCATGTAACTCTAAAGGATAAACAATTTGGCATATTTAATTAATAAATCTTAATTTCAATCCAATCACAAGTGTAATTGTGCATTCCATTATCCTGTGAAATTAATGGTAGAGAATTAGCTTTAAAATATAATTTTACAGATTACTTTAATCATGTGAATACATAAAAGGCACAAAAAGCTTCATTAGTGTTGGTAAATAGTGTTGATTTACAGGTCACTTTAATTCATTTTCATTCAAATGTGAGAAAAATGTCACAAAAGATTACAGCCTATGGTTCTCAAACCTGTACCCATCACTGAGCAACATATTGTGATAATTTACTTGTCTTGTAATTAAATAGCTTCTAATGCACAGGCTTTCCAAAGAGCTCTATGATCTGAAAACGAAACAACCAGTGATCAAGGCTATAATCCTGAATATAAAGATCATGCTGCAAAACAAAGTAAAATAATATACTGATTCAGTTATTGTTGTTTCAGACAGGGCAGCCATTGTTAAAACACAAACTGTCTCTTTTCATTGAAAGGGAAACTAGACACTAAAAGAAAAATACACAATAAAATTTCTTTTTAGGATAAACACAATGGGTCTGATTCATCAAGGTACGCACATTGGGCTCAGTGTACTCCCTAATTGAACAATGGACAGATCTGAATATACATACAATAATGAATTCAAGTGTAGGTCCAATACCTATGTGGAATATACATTCACATTGAATTCATGATATAACAGATAAAAACATTAATATATATATATATATATATATATATATTATTTTTCCTTCCACGAAATACATTTATTAGGATGATCTTAATGTCTACTGAATATGAAATAATTTTTTTACATTTGGTCCTTATTGCAAACACATGTTATAGCATGCATAGCACTCAGGACTTAGACTAGCTCTGTACCTGGAGCAAGGGATACGGCAGAAAAACAAGTAACTTTAAGATGGATGAGTGCACTCATGTTTGGCATGCCCTTACTGTACAGTGAACTTTACTGCATTTAGTTTGGCATTGTTAGGTTCTGGCTGCGTACTGAGTGATTTTGCGTGGAAAAAAAAACTCGGCAGATACATGCCTTGATGAATTGTGCCCAATATATTAATGGAAACATCAATCATGACCTCTAGATATAAATTCAGCAACAGTTTTCTACAGAGATAAGGGAAGGAGGTATATACCTATAGCCACAGCAGTCCGTGCTTTTGCCGGATATATAGAGAGTCCAGGAAGATCAGGGCCCTCAACCTTATGGCCATTATTATCTATCTGTAGTGTTCATGATTTCATGTATGTAAGCAATGCTTGAGCCAAGATGTCAGAGCAGATCATACAGTATGTGGAAAAGAAAACGATGAGAAAGCAGACTGGTGATGTGACGCCATATATTAAACTGGATTCGATCCAGACCTTTCATTGGTGCTACATTTAAAAAATATATATACAAAATAGTATGTGGTGTCTGTCAGTGCCCAGGACTTGCCTCACTGTGACTTCTTCACCCTGTCTGCTCTGAGCTTCTGCTGTCCTGGGCCTTGCATTGCCTTTGTCCCTGATTTCAGGTGCCATGCTCTTTGCTTTGCTCCCTCTGAGGGACATTGTGCTTTCCATGACTTCATACAGATCTCTGCTGTGTCTTAGACCTCTGTGCTGTTAGGCCTAATCACCACTGTTTGGTTGGCGGATGTGTCATCTGGAACATCTAGACCTGCATCACCTGGACCTCTGCGCTATTCAGGCCCTCTCACCAACTAGGCATTTTCGTCTATAAGCCATCGGCTGAATCAGCTGGACCTTTGCGCCAACTAACCTTTTCACCATACAGGGCTCCACCAACTAGACATCTGCACCACCCAGTGCTGGATCACATGCTCAGTAATCTAAGTTCCAACCTAGGACTCAGTTGGTACTGAGGGGTCAGCCTGTCACCAGGATTTCCCTAACACATTTGCTTTGTTTTTTATGACTGAGTGGGCCTGTTTTGGGATCAGAACAAATGAAAGGACAGACCTCCCGAGTCTACCACTGTCGCTGCTAGGTGAGTGCAGGTGAGTGAATGCCAGAGGATACCACTGCCCATGATCAGCTCCTTCCTTTGACAAAACAAGCAAGCAGGAATCTAAGAGCAATTTTGGGACATCACATGATGTTTTTGTCATAAACACATGAGAAATTTTGTGGGCTGCTGCCACAGATCAGCAAGCAAGTAAATTGCATGCAGCTAAGAACTTCTGCAGAGAGTACACCTGTCACCCGGAGTTAGACATAATTGCGATAACTGTAATTCCGACAATGAGTTCAGTGACAAAAGAATGCAAATGACAATAATGACGATATGGAGAAAATGTAGACTTACAATAGAAAAGGCACACCACATGTCTGACATCCTGTTATACATTCCAACTCCATAAAAATGCTGACAGTTGTAATTTACGTCACTTCAAAAGCCGACAGTGAGATTTCAGGTTTTAAAGTGGCAATGCCAGGACCCACAGCCTCTATAATCAAATCTATGGTTTAAGGTTAGGTTTATTTCTAGGGTCAAGGCAGGGGTTAGGATTAGGGTAAGGGTTAGTGTCACGAACAGCACTCACCTGAGTCTGCGTGATGCTTATGTGACACAGGGTTAACCAAACAACAACCACCTGGTCTGTCTAAAATGATTAAATCCTTCCCTATCTATGCCACACACTAGCTTTGCGATACTAATTACCACCACCAAGGTTTTTCGGACAAGAGCTGACACTCTTATTTAGGAAGCCTTCAGTTCTCCCTAGCATTAATCTAGCACAATTTACTTTAATCAGAGTTCACATAAACCACAAGGTTTGCACAGTTTCCATTAGGTAGCGTCTGGACCAAATTGTCGCGTGAATTCGTAAGAACACAGAGACTAGAACTTATTAAGTGTAATTTAATATGGAAAATACAACCACAATGCTTAGGATAAAAAGATAATAAAAGACATACAAATATAATGCAATTGTTTCTTATAAAATAAAAAGGATAAAACACAGAATTGATACCTCACTTAGAATCAAGGTTCTGTTGCTGGGAGAAGCAGGAAAAATGGGACCTCTTCAATATTGAATTGACTCCCTCAGAGTGAACCAGGAGTTACATTTTCAGTACAGTTTTAAAACCCAGCTACAGGACCCCCAGCCCCCTTTCCTGTGAGGTCAGAACCAACAGGAGAGGAGAATGCAAATTAGGGTCTTATGACTTTGCTGTTTGAATACCTTTAAGTCAAGTTTTCTTTACACCATCCTAACTTTGCAACAGTATGGTTTACGAACATGATTTTACCTTCACACAACAGGTCCTTCATCTGCATACCACACATGCCTCTGGTATGTATAATATTGGAGAAAATGATATGATATTTTCCTGTGCCCTTATTCAGCTTGAATCTGTCATTAACATACAACCCAGTCTCTGCAGTCGACCTGTCTGGGGCCTCCCAAACATGTGTGAGATTTCATTGTCTTGCAAGAGATATCCTCAGAGGCCTTCACATTTGCGTCCTGCCATAAATGGTATAAGGTGCTATCCTTATCTACCAGCCCCCTCTGGGTGGTTTAACATACACAAAACACCTTGATCTAACAGCTTCTAAGGGAACCATGTCACATTATTTCTAGGAAGTAATTCACAAACACCTATTTGCAGATTTATGCCTAAAAATTAGCTTGCATATGACAGTTAGGATTAGAGTTACAATTACAATTAGAATAAAGGGTTCTACATTATAGAACATGATCATCAGCAAGATATTCAGTATCTAGAATAAGGACTAAATCATGATAATAGACTGACAGCTAAAACTGACTACGGTAAAATTGCAATAGACTATTTCCAATTATTTTAGGATACGATGGAGATGACATTCCCCAATATATATTTAACATATGGTCTGGAGTGATCATAAACGAATGTGACTAAAGCTGGCGGGTAACAAGACATTTGATAGATGTCAATCTAACTGAATCCCTTCTGTGATTGACAGCTTTGATAATTTAAACTCTGGTTTGGCTCTTGAAAAAGCTATGGAGAAATGCACGTCAGCCGCGGCAGCGTGTTACAAGCTCCTGTTTTAATCATTTCCTTCAAGCACTACAAGATTGATCAATAACAATATGCTCAAGTAGGAACTTTTTATACGATAAGGGACATGATGAGTTGAGCAGCTGATTAAGTATAGCAGCAGTTAGTTATTAACAACTGGGACATCATGAGAGATATTTGCTGGTCAAAGGCTTTCAATATATCACAGGTATATCTGGAGACTTTTCTTTGCTTAATCTCCAGCATATCATCCATTAGCTCCCCAATAACTTCACAAGGGAACTGGTTTGGCTATTACATAGCGGAGGAATGATTGCATTTATACTTATAAGAATTGTGGTTCAGTGATTGGTCAGATCTCTATCTCTGGATATAGCCAAAAGTAATTACCACGCAGGGAATTCTTTAAATCTTCATTTGCTCAATCAATCAATCCCATAATAGCTCCCTGGGAAACAGTACCATGATTATTCAGAATGAGGTGCATATGTGCATCAGTGATGTGATGAATGTTTAATAGATCAATACTTGCACTTAACACCATACCACATTTCGACAGTGATACTGCTGGGTATTAGCTATTTTCAGATGTAATAATTGAATGATCAATTAATAAATAAATATAAATGTTTCTGATAAATAGCACCTTATCTCTGTGTACATATCCAAATGTCCTCACTAATGTATGTCACTTTCATTCTACTGCGTAGATAAGAGCTGTCCACAGATTATTATCATCTGTAGAATAAATGGGAAATATACCAAAGATCCAGCATTCACTTATCTCATAAGTCAATAATAAACCTATTCTGCCCTTCTTATTGTTGATTAATCTGCAAATCGAATGAACAGACAATAAACTAAAAAACAATACAGATAAATCATGTCCTGATGTTTGCTAACAAATAATAGAATTTAACAGTTTTTCAGACAATTATGTTGAAATGTAACAAGGTATTCTCCAATAATTAATGTCACACTTATTACAGGGTAATATATCTAACTGATCTGTATCCCAAAACAAAGATAATTATAGCCCCAAGAGATCAATCTATATTTCTGATAATTCTGATATAGAAGTGATAATGGAATTTATATTTGGTACTTCTAAACAATTATATGTTATAGACGACTAATGTCAAAACATAGATAATTAATTTAATCACTAGGACCAATAACTTCATGAATTAAGGATTTTTGTTGTTGTTTTTATACAACATTTTAATACACTCATTTTTCCTTTCTATTTTGTTTACTCACATTACTTCTATCTAGTTTTAACGATATTTTACTGATCATGACATATGTGTATAACTATTTTAATCAATACTAATACAGATTAAGTTTTATATTTATATTGAATATTATGAATAGTGGAAGACCCCCATTATATGTGAATCTTTTTCTTCCTTCCGAATTTATTCCTGGTCTTCATTCTCTAGGGGAAGCACCCCTTGCTTACATTAATTATTACAAGTGACTACAACATTACTCAATACTTAATTGATATAACAATGTTTTGAGCAGCCTATTCATAATACTTTACTTCCCCCTAATATTATGTGAGACAATCTGTGCGGAGATTCTTTCTCCTCTTTTATTTTCCTTCTAGACTGTGATTTTATTTGTCCTGGCTGCACTTTTTCATATGATATTATTCACTTGATCATATTTTATTAAAATAAAGAAGCGTACCTTCTTCTTTTTCAAGCATTTCTAACCAATAGTTATTGTTCCCGTTATTGGTTGCTGTGTCATCTGAATCTTTCTTATGGAGGGCATTGCAATGGTGGGTCTGTGAACGGGGCAAATTAAAATGAGTATTTATTTTGTTTGGAAGGAAGACCAGTTCTTTGAAAATATGATAATGTTTAAGTGGGGACAATAGGGCAGCAGGAAATTAATTTATGTTGTATCTGTGAATGATTCTTTGGATGGTAAAATGTGTAACCATGGGAAAGATATTTTGGCAAGGATTAATTGGAGGATGTGATAGGCCCAAACCAGTATATTGCCTAGGGCCCCATGTTGTCTTAATCTGGCTCTGGCACAACCTAGTCCTCTGCATATCCTAGGCCTCAGCACCTTCCAGGTCCTGCACCATGTAGGACCATGGAGCAGGAACAGAACCCTCTCTGGAGCAGGATTGAGGGAAAGTACCCTCTCTGGAGCAGGCTGGAAGGACAGTGACCTCTCTGGAGTAGAATGGAGGGACAGCACCCTCTATGGAACATACTGGAGGGACAATACCCAATCTGGAGCATACTGAAGGGACAGCAACCTCTTTGGAACAGGCTGGATTTCAGAGAAATTTTGTTTTCGGGAAACCACACAGTAATGTTCTGCAGGTCTCCTGGGCTTTCTGTTAGGACATTGCATCAAAACAAGCTCTAGATAGAAACAAAGGTTAGAAGTCCTTCTACTATGATGTTCTTCCTTAGTCAGGCGGGGCCTAGGACCACCTACAGATATACATGTCTCAGTAGTCAGGACTTTAGTCTGTTAATTGTATGCAAATTGTGAAGCACTGACATTTGCTGGAATCTGATTATCACTGATATCATTAGCCGGACTGGATTCAAACAGAGCAAAGAAACATTTCAGCAAGTGAGGTAACAAAGCCTGCAGCTGAATGAGTTGTGAGTGTTAACAAAATTTTTTCTAGCTGTAATTCCTACAGAAATGATGATTCTAGTTCCATGGAGGAAGCCATGGTTTTAGCAGAACAATATAGAGTCTGTATAAACAATCGTAGAGCCAAGGCAAAAAATTAAACAGTCTCTAGCAAACTCCCTTTAGTCTGGGTGTTTGCAATGATAGGCAAAGAGTCCATTATAGGTAAAAGATATATCAGTTTATTGAAGCACAAACACGCATTTGCAGAACATGAGGGAGTAAACAAATGCAGTAAACAAACACAATCCAGGTATTGCAGATCCCTGATTAAGTATAACAGAATCAGGTATAGATCAGGTATAACAGAATCAAGGTGTGGCTGGATAGAAATAAACAGTCTCTGAACATAAACAGGTAATTTGCCAGAACAAAGAAGGAAATTTACAATGCAATAGATTACAAAGCATGGGCAAATGTTGCAAACAAGATTCTGAATGGATCCAAGTAAACTGTGAGTTTGGAATGGGGGTAGAAGATAGAGCCAAAGTTACACAGGAACAAACAATGGTGAGCAGAATGTCCAGGGCACAGGATAGGACAAACAACAAACTATGAGCAGCAAGGTACATTTTGAGGGGGCAGGAATAAATAGTCAGGGATGCATGTGCATGGCAGCAGTCTCTGGAAACTCAAGTTGGGCATCAGTCTGAGAGGAGTCCCCCACTGAAACGGCATGACAGGAGTACTCCACTAGGATGCACCTTGAACCTCATTCCCAAAGGCAAGGGCAGCATCAAGCTCATGCCCAATTGTGAGTATAGGAGTGTCAGATAGCTTAAAAATAAAATCCAACGATTTAGCTTGAATGGAGCACATAACTCAGACTCAAACTGATCACATATGTCTGGGGCATCGGGCTGGGCAGCACTATGGGACATCTCGGGCTTAGCAGCACTATGAGGCATCTTGGGATAAGCAGGACTATGGAGGCTTCTCGGGGTGGGCAGCACATGGAAGTATTGCAGGTCTGATACAGAATAAGGACAGAGTGCTAACACCACATCATTATTACCCTGCAATCTAGGCAAGGCTCCAAAGCATCATCCACAACAGCACTATTTAAGCATTATCTACTTCTGGATGATCAAGGCCTCTACATTACTGAAATTTACTCCATCAGATCTCACCCATACTCTCAGCCAGTCAATTAGATCCACCAGCATTCCTGATTCCTAATATCTGGGGCCAATGATTGTACTCTATCTTCTGCATTTACCACCCTCGCCCTTCTCGCTCTGGACTGCCAATCCATTTTGGTTCCCCCACCTTCTATCCTTCTGGTTCTTCTTCATCCTCCTGCCTCTACATTATCATGGTAAGTTCAATCCATCTCTCTCTGATTGGTAACTGTACCCATTGTTGCATAACTCTGTCTATTTATGCATTCTGTCTACAGTCCTATCTCGTTTTAAGGTATGTCCATTCTATTATCCATCTGTCTTACCATGTACTTCTACCCACAATAATCTGCTTTCATTGTCCCTCCATACTGCCCCATCATCCTTTCCTCCCTCTTATCGGACC